>NC_058415.1:74020349-74109121 GCF_002201575.2 Neomonachus schauinslandi
GGGTCAGAGGGAGAAGCAGATTCCCTGCCGAGCAGGGAGCCCGATGCGGGATTCGATCCCGGGACTCCAGGATCACGACCTGAGCCGGAGGCAGTCGCCCAACCAACTGAGCCACCCAGGCGCCCTAGGCTGACACTCTTGAAAGGGGCTTGTAGATTGTATTCAGACACACATGGCCTTGCCCATGTTATTTCCACTCTGGGCCTTTATCTTCCCTTTGTCCGTCAGGCCTTCTGGCCCAAAAGATGGTGCACTGATGAGAAGGTACTATATTTTGTGCAGTGAAGGTGTTCTCCATGAGGTCAGTCAGGAAGGGAGAGTCTGGCCTAATTTTGAATAAAGTGTTGGTGGTTGTCTGGATGGTCTACCACGTGGTCGTGTCCTCCAGGAACTTCCTGGTCTGAGCTGCTCAGCTGCTGGTAAAGGGTGGGTCCATGCTTTGGGTAGGGATTCTGAGAATCCTCCAATCTCTTTAAATGTCTCCTCTTCACTGATCAGTCATTTGACATTCTGTAATTTCCCCGTTTTAATTAAATGTGGGCATTTTCCATATTCTGCTGCATTCGCTGTGAGGCTTGCTAACTGCTGGTGTTCTGGTGGGTTGGCGTTTTATTGAGTTTTATGGTGATGGAGAGATGACCATGACAATGAAGGCAGTGGTGGCCATTACTTTCAGCACTTAGTCTGTGCCGGGCACTGTTCTAAGTGCCTTCACGTTTTTGAACTCTTTTTATCACTTAATGATTTCATTAAATCAATTCATTTCAGGAAAGAGAAGCAAGACATGGAATCTTGGAAAGGGAGACGAGAGCCGGGGGGGGGCGGGGCAAGAAACTTGCTATTTGTCTTGGAAGAAGTCATGGGTTTGAATCTCAGCCCTGCCAGCAACTACTGACTTTGGGCAAAGTCCCTTCACCTCTGCACCCTCTTCTCTGAAATGGAAATCATGACTCCTGCTTTGTAAAGAATTAAGTGAAATAATGGGTGTAGAAATCCTGCCGATCACTAGACAGATATGGGGTACTGATAGACTGTGTTATTCCTGTCTCACCCCAGTCGCAGGCTTCTGGGAACCTGAGCCGTTTTCCCTGTTAAGGATGCCGTGTAAATGTGTTCTCTCTGCTGGGCCATGCGTTGGGCACTGGGGAATCCAGAGGCACGGCCTCTACCCAAAGAAGATGTGTGCTCCGGCTTGGGAGACAGGTCATAAAAAGATGACTGAATGTACCAGCCAGTTGATCAATACGATTTGAATGGCCCAGGCAATAAGTGCTTTAAGAAAACAGGGGAGGGAGATTGGTCCTGCAGCTGGGGGGAGGTGGGGATGGAGCCGGCAGTGAAAGGGAAGGGCCCTTTCTTTACACAGTGTAGTTTGAAACCAAGCCTTTAGTCACAGCCAGGATGAAGGGGTTCGTAGGGTTGAGTCTGCACCTTGTGGGAAAGGAACACTCTTATCTTTCACGATATGGTTCAAAAAAGACCACCATGAAGTTCCAGTGTGGATCTGGAGTCTAATCCAGAAGGGGGAAAGTTCTGGAGCTTTAGGAGCATTTCCATCTCAGCCCTCCAGCTGGTATCAGACTTCAGTACCGCTGAGCCTCCACTACTGACCCCCATAAACATAGTCTTCCAGATCTGGTCAGGAGATGCTTCTGGAGTGTCTCCCGGGTGCTTGGGTCTTTTGACGGATGAGTTGGGAACAAGTAGCCTTCATTCACATTCTGAATTTGCTGTCCACTGTAGGTTCTGAGCAAAGGCCTGAAGCAAAAGTATGCTGGAAGGCCATCCAGACATCCCACATGTTGGGAGCCTGGGACCAGTTGGCCAGAAGTCCATTTCTCAGACTTCCAGGGTCCCATCAGGTTTGAGCCATGACTGCTGGCTGGTGCAGAGGATGACACAGTTCAGGGGAAGACCACCTTGGCCGTGAGGAAGTTACAGTCCCTACAGGGAAGCTAGACTCAGGGGGGCCCCTTGGTGAGTGTGCAGGACACCGCTACCACATGGTCCTGTCCTCCAGGAACTTCCTGATCTGAGCTGCTCAGCTGCTGGATTGACCTGAGCTCCGCCCCTTCTTTACCCTGACGTGCTCTGATTGACAAGGACCTGCATTTCCTGGGTGCCCTTGCCCTCTGGCCTTCAAGTAGTTGAGCCAGAAGGATGCCCAGCAGGGAGATTGGAAGGTGGGAAGAAGGGACCAGCCCAGGGTATTTGTCCCCAGTCATTCTTGCCTCTCTCAGTGTTTTCTGTGTAAGCTGCCTCTGGGATCCACTCCCATTGGGCAGCCCTTGCTGAACGGCCCCAACTTCTGGTAAACCCATCTCTTCATTTCTCTCTCCTGGTTAGTCCTTGGTGGCCTTCCTTTCCCCCATTTGATCTCACCCATTTACCACCTGTGTCCTCAAATCCCTATATTAAATTACCTCTGTTTTAAATACGTAGATTGGCTTCTCTTTGTCTGGTCCAGATCCTGTAGGGCATACCCCCCCCAGATCAGGCCCGTTAGAGCAATTGGCTGTTCCCACTCTGAATAATCCCATGGGAGCCGTTGTAAGATCGTGGCGGCCCCCGATGGATTCAGGGTACCAGATTTCTCCCCCCTCCCTGCAAAGAAAACAGAATTGTAGAATAATTTCAAAAGAATTTGGCTGTGTAGATTTCTCAGTAGGCATCCATTGGGATGTGAGGAATTAAAATCTTTCTTTTCTTCCCGGGCCTCTCATTTTGTAGGAAAATGGGTGAACTCCTTCCTTTCCAACTATGAGAGGGACTATTTTGACTTTTAAAAAATTCATGCAGTTATTCTCCCCCCTCCCCCTATTTGTCTGGGCTGTTGATCTTGTGATATATTTATAGAGATTGTGGTTGGCTGACCAGGAGTTATTTTGCAATAGGAATTTGTAAGATTTCTACTTTGAGCAAGTGTTCCAGACTTTTCTTTCTTTAAAAAGAGTAAAGTCTTTCTTAGAGTATCTACTTTGCCCTTCTGTAATTAGTCTTGTTTCACAACCAAAGTAAGTCCAGTGTTTTATGCAGGTTTTCCCCCCCCCCCCCCCCCGTGTGGATTTCTTTTGTCTCTGGTCTTCTGTTGTCTTTTGTGTCCCTTTACACTGAATTTTAAAAGGCCACAGCTCCTCTTTCATATAGGAATGTTTTTGCAAATGGGAATGTGGTGACTGGATTAAAGGGTGCTTTGGCGGCCAGGAGACCTGGGTTTCTCTATAAAGGGAGGATATTGGAGTAGTTTAGGGGGCAAGCATGTTACCATCCCCAGCTTTACCATGCTCACTGCAGACATCAGTAATCAATCACAGCACTCTCTCTAGCTGAGCTCTGATGTGGCCCCAGAATCCTTTTCAACACGTTGCCTGGGGGGCCACTAATAATTGATTAGACTTGGCACTGAAAATACAACCCGTTTGCCATTCTTGGGCTAGATGATTCCCTAGACCCCATTCCATCACCATGGTTCTTTATGTATTGGCAGGAAGTTCCTTTAGGTTTTAAACCAATTGACTGACCTTTATTAAGCCCCTTCTGTATGCAGCATAGCTCTGGGTGCTGTGGAGCCCCAGAGAAGCCCTAAACAGTTAGCCACCCTCATGGAAATTTTGCAGTTTGGTGGGGAACAAAGCTGCAGAGGGTGGTATGTTTCTAGGTGTGCTCAGGCACGCCCTTGGTGCTCTAGGAGGTTGTCTTTGTGGTCAGGGAAATCTTTGTGGGGCAGGGCCTGGGATCCAGCCGCTCAGTAGACCACAGTCTGGGTGGTGAGGCAGCATGATCAAAGACAGAGGAAACACAAAAATCAGCAAATTCCAGAACTTAGGAGGGTCCTCAGGGCTCATCTGGTCAAAATCCTCCAATTGATAGGTGGGGAAACTGAGGCTCAGAGGAAAACAGGACTTACCTGAATTTTAATAAATGATAATTATATAGTCAGAGTTCAGTAAATGATAAATCATTTAATTAAAACTATTTATAGAGCATTTACTGCGTACCAGGCATTGTTTTGAGAGCTTTATAAATGTTAACTGATTTAGCCCTACGTAACCTTGTGTGGTGCATACTATCATTATCCCTGTTTGACAAATGAAGAAACTGAGTCTCAGAAAGTTAAGTGACTTCCCCAGTGTCACATGGCTCGTAAGTGGTGGAGTCCAGGCTTGAACCCTGGCCATCCAGCTCCAGAGTCTATGTGGGGAGATACTGTGCCGAGTAAACCCCGCTGGAGCGATTGGAATATGTTTGGGTTTCTTTTTTTTTTCTTTCTTTTTTTTAAGATTTTATTTATTTATTTGACAGAGAGAGACACAGCGAAAGAGGGAACACAAGCAGAGCAAGTGGGAGAGGGAGAAGCAGGCTTCCTGCCGAGCAGGGAGTCCGACGCGGGGCTCGATCCCAGGACCCTGGGATCATGACCTGAGCCGAAGGCAGACGCTTAACGACTGAGCCATCCAGGCGCCCCGGTTTCTTTGTTTTTTAAATGTATTAATTTTACTCACCACCATCAGTGTAATCATGTTGACCTCCTCCAGATCTGTGGCTCATGTAGCATTGTTAGCACTAGCTGAGCATGTTACGGACTTTTTACCCCCTTATCCACCCAGCAGTTGTGTTTCATGGGGATTTTTCCTCTCTTTTACATCAGGGGAAACTGAGGCTGAGAGGTGATGTTTCTTGAGCCCAGTCACAGAGCTACTTCCGGGCAAAATTTGAACCCAGGCTGCCTGACTCCGGATGGCGGAGCTGGAAGGTTTCTGAGAGGCCGTCAGTCCAGCAGCCTCGCTGGGCAGGTGGGTGGTTGGGAGGGGCGGGGGGGGGGGGGGACACATGGGCAGAATTTGCCTGTGGCAGCAGTCGGAGGAAGCGGTCTCCTGGCCTGGGGATTGCTGCTCTTGCTGTCTGCGCATGGTGGCATCACCGCGGCGTCACCATGGCCACGGTCACAGGAGGCCCGAGCCCTTTACTTTGATCTCCTTGAAGAGACTTGAGGAGTAGCCTTTTCCTTTACTGCCTTTCTTAGAAATACTTAAGGGGGTGACTTAAGAACCCCATCCCCCAAGTCTAGGTTCACTAATTTAGAGCTTGCAACTTTCTCTGTTTATAATAGGTTTTTTTCTCCCCCTTGTGAAGCAAAAAAGTTTTTCTTTCTTTACTGGCCGCCCCCCCCCCCCCCCCCCCCCCCATCTGAAGCGAATATTTATCACATATTTAATGAGTAATCTGAGTCTTGGCTTGGTTCGGCTGTACCAGGACATGGTTTATGGCTGATCTGGTTTTAACTTGCTCCAGGCGGTTTTCCCTGGAGTTTTCTGTAAAATCATAAACCTGGAGAGAGAATTTTTGTGGAATCCAGTCACATGACTCGCTCTTTTGTAAATTGAGAGATTAACTGTGTGACTGTAAGGAACTGAGACGCATTTCTTTTTTGGAAAGAAAACAAACAGAGCAGCATTTATGCACGCAGAGGAGCGTGTCCACTCTTAAAGATGGGGAAGTCACTCGCCAAGGTCACCCTGCCGGGCCTTGGAGGTATCATGGCTAGGGTTTGAGGACACGGACTTGGAATCAGAGTGTTGGGGTTGGAGGCCTGGCTGAGCCTCTTTCCAGCTGGTCCCTGCCCTCTGCAAGCCTCGGGGACCTGACCTGACCTGGACTGCAGGACTAGGGACCGTCCCTACCACCCAGGGTGATTGAGAGGATTCAGTGGGGCAGTATACCCAGTGCCCGAGCCCAGGCCTGGGATACAGGAGGTGCTCAATACATGCTGGCTGCCCCAGGGTTGCTGGTATTCTCCCCGTTGGGGGCCCTTCATGCTGGACTAAAATACAAGCCAGCACTATGTGGCTGTGAGGCTCTGCCCTGAGCATGTGACTGATGAGCTCATTTAGTCCTCACAGTAGCCCGGGAGGGGGGCACCAGCATCACTCCCATCTTACAGAGGAAGGAACTGAGGCACCGAGAGGCCAAGGTCCCCACTCGCAAGTCACTCGCAGTGACTCCCAGTGACCGCTGGTGGCCTTCTTCACAATTTATTCTCGGGGCCTAAGGATTTTGACTGCTGGTCCTGGGGAGGGAGACCAGGCCTCATCTGGCCTTAGCTCGGGCCCCAGCTGACCCTTCTGGGATGCTGGCATCAGCCCTTCACTGGTCTTTTTTTTTTTTTTTTTAAGATTTTATTTATTTACTTGAGAGAAGGTGAGAGCATGAGAGGGGTGAGGGTCAGAGGGAGACGCAGGCTCCCCACCGAAGAAGGAGCCCGATGCGGGACTCGATCCCGGGACCCCAGGATCATGACCTGAGCTGAACGCAGCCGCTTAACCAACTGAGCCACCCAGGCGCCCCAGCCCTTCAGTGGTCTTAATGCCTCTGTGTTCCTGTCCCCCCCGCCCCGCAGCCTTTTTGCAGATACAGTTCTGACCATGTTTCTCCCGTGCCTGAAGCCCCTCATGTTGGGTGAGAGGTGGAAGGGAACTCCTCATAGTTTCTCTGTAACTCTGTTAGAATTATTTTAATATAAATAAAACAAGCAAACAAACCCCAAAACCAATAACCTTGCTGGACCTGACCCCAGGAGCAGCCTCCCCCTTTCGGACGCAGCCGAGAACCCGTTGTGATCCAGCGCAGCTGGGCAAATAGAATTTATGCACTTGAAACACCCAGGAATTCTCATGGATCCTTTAGAGCCCTGTGTAGACTGTGGGCTCTACCCATGCTGGGAATGAGAACGAGGCTTGGGGTGTGGGCGGCGAGGCCTGCGCGGCAAGCCTGGGGGAGGCTACTGCCCCTCCTGCCGGAGTCAGGCCCCGGGTGTGGAGGTAGCTTCATCTCTCACTGCTGTGTCTCCCAGGTGCCCAGGTCTGTGCCTGGAGGAGACCAGGTCCTCTGTGAACAGTCTTAAGACCAGAGTTTCTCAAAAGCTGCCATCATTTATCTGTTTTTAAACCTGCCATTTATTGAGTGACTGCTGCATGCCTGGTCTGCCCTGGGTACTCCTCACTCGCTGTCTTAGGTGATCCTTGGCGCTCCCAGTAGCCCTTCGTTCCAGAGCTTTCTCTCCTCCACTGCTGTCCCCAACCATTGTCATCTTCCCTGGAAGATGACGGTGGCCTCCACGCTGGGCTCCCTGCCTCCATCCTGCAGCCAGTGGTTGCTTCGAGAGGTGCACGAGCCTTCAGGGCAGCCCGTGGAGCCTTGGAGGGAAGCCCGAAGTCCTGTGCCTGGTTTGCAGGTGCTCTGTAATCACTGGCTGTTGATGGTCCGACAGAGACGGTCATGACTGTGGTGGTGGTGGTGGAGATGATGATGATGATGTCAGCATTAAGGTCCTGCTGTAGTCCGTCCGATTGTCCACCAGAGAGGGAAGGTCCTGCCCGCACCTGGAAAGGCCTGTGAAACTGGTAGAACCGTGTTGGTACCATCCCTAGGAAGACTGATTTATCTCTTGACACTTGACCTCAGCAAGGGCTTGGTTTTCCCTTGTAGTTGGAAACTTGGCCAGTTGATGTTACGTCTGGGCCTCCCTTGACCTCCGGGCTCTGGCCTGGGGTCTGATCAGAGCCTGGCCATGTCAGTGGGCTGGTCCCTTCCTCCAGAGGTAACAGCCTTCAGAGAAGGCTGTAGCCCTGCAGGCTTCAGGGACCCAGGCTTCCCTGCTGGGTAAGATGGTGCCCTTCTCTTGGCTCCTTGGCACCCAGCTTGTATTCGCTTTATTTGCATCTAGACCGTACATTCCCCCCTGGTGAGCAGGAGCTCCGTGTGCCCTGTTCCAGCATCCCTCCCTCAGGGAAGCTCTTCCTGACCCCACAGTCTCATCGGATGCCATTGTCAAAGATGCTCGTGGAGTCTAGGCCTTCGTCTTGAGAGCACGTATCTCAGTTGGTAATTATAAATTGATAGTGTGAAATAATTAAGTCATCACTGCCTGTCTCCCCCACTGTTCTTGTTGCTGTGTGTTCCCAGTAACAACTCCGGTGTCCAGCATGCAGTAGGCACTTAATAGATAGTATTTGGGTGAATGACGAGGAACCATGTCGGAGTCCACATCGGTCCTCCCATGGCCTCTCTCAGAATCGCACGTCTACTGTGCAAGGTGCGAATACCCATTGAAATACCCACTTCTTTTAACTGCGAGTCTTCTCCAGCAGCCTCCCCTTCAGCTTGGACCCCTGAGCCGTCTGCGGCCTTGAGTAACCACGTTCAGGTGGAAAGCAAATACAGAATTAAAAACCAAGCACCACATGCTAGAAACGTATCACTGAAACTGATCTGAGAAGGAAGGTCTAGTTAGGGAATTTATAATATATTTCGTTTCCTGGGAGTGGGATCCTCTGTAACGTGCAAAGCTGTTGTTTGGCATTGGCACAGTGCCCTTAATAGGTGTTTTATGAGAACACCCCGTGAACAAAAGCAGGGGCGGCCTGTGCCCGAGTTGGGGCCTGATGGTTCAGTAGGCAAAGTTCACCTCCATTGTTTGGGGCCAAGTTTGACTTGTTTCTTCTCAACACCAAGGGCCAAGCGTGTAGAGGAAATGGCCATTGACTTGGGTGAGAAGGTGGGTGAGCCCTGGCCAAGCCACTGACCTGCTGTGTGACCTTGGGCAAGTCACTGGGCCCCTCTGGGCAGTTGGCCAATTCTTGGTCAAAGGGGGATGGATAGTTAAGCTGCAGCGTCTCCTTCACAGGGTTATTGAGAGGATTTGATGTGGTGTGACCATCCGTGGAAGATGCTCTGCCAGATTCATCTTCTCATGGGCCAGAGGGATACAGGTCCTTTATTCTTGGTGCGGAGGCCAAAGATCTTTGGAGTCTGCTGTCACAGCCCAGATCCGGTTTATCAGGCGGTCCTCTTGGTCTTACCTTCCAGGATAGTCAAAACCCACTTCCTCACCCCCTTGCTGCCACTCCCCTGGTTCCAACCACCTTCATCTTTGACCTGGGCCGTGGCAGTGACCTCCTAACTGGCCTCCTGCCGGCTTCCCCCCTTGCCCTCGGTCCATTCTCAACATAGCAGCCAGAAGGCACTTTTTAAAGTGGAAGTCAAATTACCTCACTTCGCCAAAACTTTCCAGTGGCTTTCCAGGGTACGAGCCTCAGGCCTGCAGTGGCCTCTAAGGCCCTGCATGGGCCAGCCTCCCTTACCTCTCCCCTTCTCCTCCTCACTCATGACATCCTTGCTGTTCGAGGAGCACACCTGGCACACTCTGGCCCTTGGGTCTTTGCCCTGGTTGGTCCCTTTTCCCTCCGGGACACCAATTCCCTTACCTTCCGTTGTTTGCCTACTGATCACCTGACTTAAAATTGCAGCCTATGGCCCCTCCCTTGCCCCAGCACTCTGATTACTCTTCCCCTTCTCTGTTTTTCCCTCACAGAACTGATGACTTTCTAGCATAGGATATATTATACTAATGTACTCCACCTAATGCTGCTGTCTCCCCCACCTTGAATGTAATCTCTCTGAGGGCAGGGATATATCCCAACTGCCTAGAACAGTGTCTGGTGCATAGAAGGAGCTCATTAAATACTTTTGGGGTGAGTGAATGACTTTCCCTGATTTGAGTCTTGTGCTTCAGTGCGACAGACAGAAAGTTCAGGTTCAATTGTGGGGATCCATTGGTTGTTGGAAAGGAAAGAGGTGTGTAAATGAGGCTCTAATTGTTTGGGACCCACTGTCCTACCATCCTCAGTAAGTAGTGGGAGACAGTGGTCCTCTCAACAGGGTCCGGGGCTCTGGCAGGTGCATCAGTGCCTCCTGCACGCCTCCAGGTGAGTGCCCTTGGCCTCCCTCACTGCTGAGGCTGAGCGTTTTCCTACCGGGTCAGTGGTATCTGTTGGTAATATAAAACAGTATTTTAATATTCAAACATAACGTATGTATGATGTACTCAGGCATGTTTTGGAGTAATGTGCGTTTCATACTTGTGAATATAACATTCACATGACTTAAGAAAGAATACAAGACCTGAAAGGCATTTGAGCATGCAGGGAAGTTCTCTCATGGGTTCACATTCACTCTTCCCTTCCAAGGGTGGAGAGAAGCCAAGAAGCAGTAAATGTCGGGGATTTGGAATTGTCCACCGGTGGATTTGAGGTTGTCCATCCAAAGCTGAGCTGTCACAGTAGGCTTTCAAGGAATATTTGTTGAATGAATAAAGGAGTGATTGATTATTTAAGATCAGTTCTATTTCATCCTGGTTGCCAGTGTAGTTCATTATTCATTTAAGCAACTTCGTGGTCCTTGTTTCCTGAGAAATAATAAGTAAGGGATTCAACCCTGTTTGCTGAATATTTGCCTTGTGGCAGGCCCCAAGCTGGGTGCTGGAGTCATGGCCCTGTGTGGGATGTGGTCTTCGTCCAGAAGGAGCGCACGGTCTGGGTGGACATAGGTGCTCCAGAAACTGTGGTCCTCATCCCGTAGAGTTGGTGAAAAGGGCTGGTGGTGGCGGGTTAGGAGTGTTGGGGGAACAGTGAACGGAGACACGTCAAATCTGGCAGGGGAGATGGGGGAGTCGCTGATGTGTCCCAAGAGGAAGCAATTTTTGCATTGCGGTGGGGGAGGGAGAAGGCAAGATCCTCATTACACCACCATGGAAATGTGCTTCGCCAGGTCTGTCCTGGGCTTGACTGGCCGAGGCACCATCTTGGAGATGCTTTCTCCAAGATGGTGGCCCTCCTCCATTCTCTCAGAGCTCAGGGGACCATGAGCACCCACATTCGCAGTGGCACCTCAGCCTCACCGAGTCTCTGGCTCGGTTCTCTTATCGCAGAAAGGCATTTCATTCTTCGAGATCAGGCAGCCAGGACCCAAGGAGCTGTTTTCCTCCATTGTGCAAGCATGACAAATCATTAATTTTTGATTGATTTGCTTAGAACTATGGGCGCCCCAGCATTCTTTCCGCCGCTGAACAGCTGTATAACAAATGAATATATCAGTGTGCACAAAAGATTGCAGATCTAAGAGAAGCAATTACATTGGCCACCCTCCCCCACCCTCGCCCCTTCCCGTGCAGTAAAGGGAGTAAATTTTTACCAGAAATTCCTCAAGTGGCTTTAAAAAAAAAAAAAAATACCTTTTTATAATTGAATTAAATCTTTATCTCTTCATCTTTTGCAGCAGATTTCCAAACACATACCAGTTCCCCATGTGCTTGGGTTCCAAGCATCCAGGAGGAATCTTTAATAATGAAATTTCAACTCGTGAATTAAAACCAAAATGAAAAAAACGGGGGAAAAAAAAATTCTACCCCTCCTTTTTGCTTTTTTTTTTCCTTTTTTTTTCCTTTTTTTTTTTTTTTTGGTCGCTGCTGTTCCTTTAAGATTTTGGAACCGTAGCAGTGCACTAAATGTGACCTCCATAACTTTTAAATTAAGAATTTATGCTGGCTTGAAATTTATGAAATATTTCAGCATGAAAGAAAGCCTTTTCCCTCAGGAAAATTGAGCAATAAATCACAGCACTGTGGATTTACTGCCCTAGAGCCAGCGAGAGATAGGATTTTTTTTTTTTTTTTTTTTTTGCTTCATTCTGAAAAAAAAATGTAATCATATAAGACAGCTTAGCTGCTATCCTCCCACTCTCTAGAATTTTTAATTTCAGCTGTTTCTGCTTGGATTTATTTCCAATATTCCTGCTCGGCTTTTCAATTTCCTCAGTTATTAAATTTTAATTCAGTGCATTAGCATTTAAATTAAAAAAGGGTTTATTTTATCGAAATCGCTGGCCAGCCCCCATCCCGTAGCACACGAATTGCCTGTTTCTGCCATTTGCACAAAATGTGAAATGCAGCTAATGTCCTACAACTTACATTTGCACAAATTCAGAAATAAAATTTCTGGGTTTGGAATAACATTTTCTTTCCAAGAAAATCCTTAATAGGAGAATGGAAAAGAACAACTTAACATTCATTTGGGAGGGAAGAGGAGGGTCGAATGAAATCAAAAATAGCTTTGCCCGGGTCCTACGCAGAAACTGGTGTAGAAGGAATGGATGGGGTGGCAAAGGGGGGGCGGGCAGGTGCCCTTATGGAGAGCTGGGGAGGTGGATGCCTGTACCCTCCCACCCCCCGTATAAGCGTGAGGAGGAGGGTCTCTCGTGGGCCCACTGTGCCCTGCCCCATTTCACTTGCCATAGCAGAGTTTGGTTAAGGTTGGGTCAGCTCCACATACAATCACAGAGATGAAGGGCAGCAGGAGATGACCTGATTTAACTCTCATGCCTCCCTCCTGTCCCGTTTGTACCAGTGAGAATCTCAGGTCCAGGGAAGGGAAGGAGCCTGCCCACCGTGAGACCGGGACAGAGCCAGGCGGAGCTGCATCTGTCGGAGCACTTGGTCCGGTGGTAGCCACAGTAGAGTTCCCATTGCTTAAGCGGTGGCCTGCGATTGGCACCTATTTAGCTATACCACCATGTCTGATGTCGTTTCGACCAGCCCTTTGGAGGAAGCGGCAGAGCTGTGGGGTCTGGTGGACATTCATGGGATGCCGGCCTGCAGCACAGGATTCAGATCATACCCTGAGACAGGCCAGGAGACCCCTAGGGACAGTACAAGGTCAGCCCTGCGCCTCTCGCTAATCTGCTGTGTGATCGGTACTTAGTCCACACTAGGTAGTTTTACCCGCGCTATCTCGCCAGTCCTGGGAGATCGGTCGTGGGATTGGCATGTTGCCATTTTGCACGTGGGAAAACCGAGGCCTTGAGAGTGCAGGTGGCTTGCCAAGAATCCTAGGCTAGGAAACGGCAGAACCAGGGCGCCAAACGCAAGACCATGTATCTGATGCTACACCGTGTGCTGTTCAGTTCAAACCGGGAATCAGGTCAGGTTACACTGGGTAAAGGTGAGTTTGTGGTTTAGGTTGAATCAGGAAATTGCTGGTGTTAGACCATTCGGAAAATGGCCATGTCAGAGGGTCAGCTTCGTTCAAGCGGTAGGTAGTTGCGAGGACACGGACAGAGCTGGCCTGGCATCTCACAGATCTCTACAATTGAGGGTCAGTGCCCTTGGCACTGTGAGCTTGGAGGGGGGGTGCTGAGAGGCCGTCTGCTGTCGTCAAGGTGGGTCTGGACTCAGCCAGGCCCATGTGCCATGATCAATGGGCGCTGTGATACAGACACATGGGAGCTTGGACATCTCTCACTTGGGCCCGTTGTCCATGTATACGCCCACCCGCATCAGCTCCCCGGATCCGCCGGTAACCGGGCACATCACACCTGCCCAGGTGGTGCTCCTCCTCCCAGCAGCTCCATTTCTCCTGTTGCTCCACCTGAGTTTGCAAGGATTTGTTTGGACAACTGTTTGTACATTTTTAGCATTTTGTCTTTATTTTATAAAAATCGGTGGAAAACAAAAGTGAGTGTCGTCACTGGTGGTGGCAAGAAGCACAAGCATCACAAACATAATAGAAGGAAAACGGAGGTGGAGATGACTAGGTGTGCCAGAGACAGAGCATCTTTTCTTCTCCCCAGCCCCGTGTTCACTGTCCACATGTGGTCGACTCTGGGTGAAACTGGGAAGGAAAAGGCCAGAGGAAAAAAAAAACACACACACACAAATATGTGCGAAATGCTAGAAATACATGCCCTGAGTTGAGTCTGAAAGATGAGAGATCATTTGGGATTTTACAATTTTTTTTTTTTTAAGCTCTCTGGGGCAGAATTTCCACCCCTTAACCACTTTTGCCTCTTCTGATATAAAGATTAAAGGAACTTCTTCCCATTCACTTTCCATAGAAGTTTTGAGGAATGCAAGATGTTGGAGGGAGGCTGTAATTGATCCTGTTCTTTTGCACCCAGTGAAATGATATGCAAACCATTTTCCGCTTTCTTGTTTCTGCCACTGAAATAATACACCAGCATCCCATTAATTTTTCCCTCCCAGGCCTCACATTTCTACCTCCTTATTTGTCCTTCGTCTTTGCATTTCCCTCGTGTGGACAGCGGGGGCTGTGTGGGTTTACCTCATTTCCCAGTTGGCTCTTCTGAATGTTGGTGGGAGAGAAGATATTCCAGAGCTGAGGAAAGTGGGCACGGGAGTGACCCAGACCTGGGCACGTAGCTGTGGGCTGTTGGACGAATGACTTAAAATTCTTTGACTCTCGTTGCCTCACTTGTAAAATGGGGATATTGTGTACCTGTGTTGGGGGACCCATCAGGAGGGTTGAATAAGAAGCATTAAATGTGCATACACCGGCACCCCAGGGGAGGTTAGCTAGGGGATGGAGTCTGGATACCCCTGGGAGCCAGGCTGGACGACTGGGTGTAAGGCAAGAGGGAGCGGTGGGGACTGTGGAGAAGCAGGCATGGCAGCTCTAGCTGACTGTGGTCATGTGTGACTGAGTGCTGCTTTCACTCCCTGAAATCGGGCCTTCTTTTGGTGAAATCCTTTGATTTTTCTGTATTGACTGTTTGAATTGAAGTCTGCCATCTGGTTTTGCCAGTTTGCAACTTCTCGAAAACACGCGTCAGAAGGTAGCTGCTGTCGTTTTTTATTTTAGATCCGCAATTCTGAAATTCAAAAAACTTGAAAACAGAAAGATTTTTTTGTAATTGATGAGGTGGCAGGACTTGACCTGAAGGGAGAAGAGACTAATTCTGTCTTCATTTATCCTCCATAGGGCTGACTGCATGAGTTTCACTGTGGAAATACCACTGTGCTTGAGTCCGGGGTTGGGGACGGGGTGGGTGGGGGGCTACCCAAATCCTGCCAGGGTTGTTTCAAAATACAGAACACACGCACTACATTACCTTTCTAAACTTGGAAGGATTCTGAATTTGGAAACATGTGTGTGCCAGAGTTTGGAACCTGCGTTATTCTAACTGTGGTTACTGTTATTATAAATGCTCTGACAAAGCCAGGGAATGCATCTACGACCCGGGCTTTCTCTCCATGTGTACAGCATTCTACAGCCTCTGCAGCAGAGGTCCCCCCCAGCACTGGCCTTGGGGGTCAGGAACCCCAGGTGTTTGTCATTCAGTCCTCCTGAGACTTCAGGCAGCTCCCTCCTGGCGCAGGGCCTCAGTCTCTCCATCTGAACCCGAATTTTATGATTTCTGAAATTTTCATTTGGTCAGCCTTATCTCCCCATCCCCCTCCCCAACCCCAAATAAAAGAGATTAAGAACCGGCACTCTCTTGTCTCTCCCTGCTTAGTGGGGTTGGGGGACAGAATATTTTAACATAATAGGATTTTCCCCCTCCGGTTGGTAGGAATAAATCTGCGGCTACTGTTTTATTGGAAATCCCAGATGAAAATAAAAATGATGCAATTCAATCTCCGATTTAGCTGGTTACTTACTTTTCACTGAGTCCCCAGGGCCCTGTGGTTGCTGGGTTTGTGTTGGCAATGGGTGCTCAGCTGGATTTAAAGGGCCAAGCAAATTCCGGGGGTGGGGGGTGCAGGGTGAGGGTGTAGGGGTGTCCTGACTCCCTCTTACCACTAGGGGCAGATTTTCCCAGCCCGCAAGAATGGAGCAGGGGCTTGTGCTCGCTCTCCCCTCTGTCTGAAGGCTGGTGTTGAGGGGGAGCTTGGTGGGGTGGCAGTGGGTAGAATCTGGGTTTCCCCCCTTGGCTGATGCAGGTGTTTTGGGTTTCTTTTGCAGGCTGACGGAGCCAGTGCAGCTGGAAGGAAAAGCACCGCGAGCAGGTACACTCCCTTTCCCTTGCCCCCAGTTGTACCCCTTCCTCTCCCCATTTCACAGCCAACTGCCACCTGTCTCTGAAAGGGGATGGATGCGTGGTCCAGGCCGGCTCCCTTGGCTGAGAAGTATGCATACTTCCCCAGGGGAAGTGCGATTATGGGCAGCACTTTGCAGCCCTCCTGGTACCCTCTCTGAGCACCCGTGAGTGCACCAAGGATGACTAGGTCCCCAACAGGCCTTTGGGCACTCAGGTCGGGAGTAAATGAGAGGTGAAGCACAAGAGCGGGCAGGAGGACCGGGCTTGAATCCCATCTTGCAATCCCCCTGCTGTGTGGTGACCTCCGGAGCATCCCGACCCATCCTGGTCTGGAACCCACTGGCCCAGCTTGGGTCCTGTGCTCATTTTCCTGAACCAGTCACCCCACAGCAAGGGGAGGAAATACTCTGCTTAGCCAGCCCGGGGTTGTGTCCTCACCCTGGGAGCTGGCAGGAGATGGGAGGGGGGTGGCCCCTAAAGGAAAGCTGGGCTGTCATTACCAGAGAAGGCGGGAAGCTGGGGCAGCCGCATGACCTTTACTGGGGGCCACCTGGGCACATTGGAGGCAGGAGGAAGGCAAGGGGCAGACCAGAGATGGCGCTCCAGACCACACACACACACACACACACACACACACACACACACACACGCGCGCGCGCGCGCGCGCGTGCACATGAGATGTGGAATAGCTCTTGGATTACCTCCTGGAGGTGGGGGCAGAGGAATGTGCCATGTAGCCCACGAACACTAGTTCTTTAGAATGTTGAGAGATTTTTGTGGACAAAAGGAAGTTTGTGGCCAGGCAAGTTTGAAGGATAGTAGGTTAAACAAAGTTAACAGATTTCTTTGTGGAGGGACCTCTTACTTAGTCTTTCGTGGGCTAACGTGTGTGCTGGAGGACATCGGAGAGGAGAATGCCATGTTTCCCAAACTTGCCTAACCATGGAACCCTTCTGTCGAAGTTCGGCTGTGGAGCAAGTATTCTTGGAACGTGCTTTGGGAAACCACAGGGGAGCCGTTGCTCTTTGAGAAAGAGTAACATGTTTGGCTGTGTGTTTTGGGAAGATCACCCGGGGACCCCTCTGCAGGGTGGATTGGAGGTGGACAGAATGGAGGCAGAGATGCCAGGCTGGAGGTCATTGAGATCCGCACCACCAGCACAGCCTGGCTCCCCCCCACCTCCTCATGTGTCAGTCTACCCCTTGCTCAGTCTGTCTTAGCTACCCTGACCTTTCTGTACATCTCACACTCTAAGCCAGGGGTCGAGCAGCTTTACCTGTAAAGGGCCAGATAGTAAATACTTGGTGCTTTGAAGGCCGTAGGTCTCTGTGGTGACCTTTCTCTGCCAGGGCCTGTGTCGGGGTTTGCCAGCCCCTGGCCTCAACTGACTGTCGCCCGACAGCCTTTGCAGCTGCTGTTCCCTTTGCCTGGCATGTTCTTTCTCTGATCTTCTTTCACGTCTTGACTCCATCCTGCCCTCAGAGAAACCTTCCCTGCACCTCTCCTTGAAGGGCCTGTGGCCGGTGTCCCTCCTAGGCTCGTCACGCTCTTTCTTTATTGCACGTGTTTGTGTAATTTTTGTAGCTTCTCCCCTTAGGGTGCCAGATCCATGGGCAGAAACCTCTAGCAGGTGGACAGTGTTAATGGGACAGATACCCTGAATGGGATGGAAGGAGAAGTGGGGCTGATGTAGGGGCTGGCAGTGTGGGCTGGAATGGAGGGGTGGGCCACCAGGCTTGGGCCTGTGCCCGCTGGCAGGGACGGATGGGGCCAGCAGCTGCCCAGTGCCTTGTGTCTCTCTCCCGGGCCCCTGGTCGTGGGGTTTTGTGTGAGGAGCAGTACATGATGAGGCTGTGGTCTATGGGGGCAGTGGGGGTCCCTAGACTGTGGGTGCCTGGACGGGCTTCCTGGATTGGAATGTCGGACTGGAAGGGCCCTTGGGGTTTGTCTAGTCCCACCCTCTCTTTGGACACAAGGGGTGGGACGGCCCTGCTCAAGGTCATGTGATGAATAAGGGGCTGTGTCAGGCCTTGAACCTGCCAAAGCAGGGTACTTTCTCTACCCACCAGTTCTGTGCTTGAGTGAGGGTCTGGCCAGCTTCTCCCACTGTCTTCCATGATCATTGAGCACCTGCTGTGATGGATTCAAGGCGAATGTAGTCACCCTTGAGTGTCTATAGAAGCGGACAGAGGCAAACCTCCCATCTGTTTCTCATGACTTTCATGCGGGGGGTCGTCCTTTCCCTTACTTTCTGTTGCATGAATTTCTCTCACACCAGGTCAGAAGACAACAGACAGGTTCCTCCATAGTGGTAGTAGGTGCCCCAAGTTCTGAACTGAGTCTTACCAGCTGTGGGCTGCAATCGGCATGCGAAGAGTGCAGGGATAGATTAGCGATGCCTGCCTTGGTCAGAGGACGGTGAGGATGGCATGTGTGCCATCTCTTTGCCCTGCCCAACTAGCCTAGGCTTGCACGTACTCAGTGTTACCACCACAGTGCTAGAATATGCACCAGGGAGGGCCAGCCCAAGTCTCAGGGTTGTGTGTGACTTGAGACATAAAGAAGAAATTTCTAATGACTACCATTTCAGTCAGCACTTACATGTCAGGCTCTGAGCTAAGTGATTTAATTTATTGTTAACTTACGTAGTCTTTGTGGCAGCCCTATGAAGGAGGTTCTCTTATCATTCCCACTTTACAGATGAGGAAGCTGAGGCACAGAGATGTGTACGGGCCTCAGGCTGCCCAGTGGGAAGTGAGTGATGGAGCCAGGCCGCCTCCCCAGGTCCGACTTCCCTGATTTGTATGCTTAACCACCATGCCCTCCGCCTTCTCGGGATGAAGTGGTCAGTTAGCAGATGTTACAGGAGTCTGTTAGAGGCCAGGGGCTGTGCCATGGGCTAAGGGCTTGTCAAGAAGGCGGGGACTTCGAAGGAGCTCAACAAGTCTGTTTATATTGATTATATAATTAAAGCTGATAGAGCATCTTTGAGAAATCTAAACAGTGTTACTATATCGTGACCCAGCATTCAGTCTGAGAAGTGAATTATGCATTACACGTCAAGAGAACATTAACACGGGCCTAAGCTGAGGCCACTTGTGAATTTGACCCTGGCCTTGGCCTTGTAGGGTTTAGACTTGTCGGCACTGGGTAGAGTGTTAGACGCATTTAGTCCCTGTTGCAGATGGAGAAACACAGGCGTGAGGCTCTTCGACCCTGGCTGGGAGTGACCTTGAAGGATCCCCAGCCCTCTGATGCGGGCCTCCAGTCTGGTTTGTACCACGGAGCACTTGGTTGTTGCGCCAGGGTCTGCTTTCTTCCCAGCGCCTGTCTTTGGCCCAGAACACCTGATTTTGTTACTTTTCCAGAGGGCCTCTGGCTGAGCCCCAAAACCAACAGCATGGACTACTAAGGAATTAGTATTAAATTGAGGGGGACGAGGAGAGGTGGTGTTTCTGATCCTAAGAAACAACCAAATGTGGTTTGGTTTACTTCTCTGTAACCCAACCTGGGTCGATTTTACAGGACCAGTGATCCCAGCAGTTGAGGTTAATGCTGACTTGGTGTGCAGGTTACAAATCATGGAGCGCAACGGCAGCCAAGCCTCACTTATGCTAAGAGGCGTGGGGGCTGTGGGGCCTTAACTGGGGAACATTCTAAAGGAAGTGCAGTTTTTATAATCGAGTAAAAGTAGCTACAGGCTTGTGGTAATGAAGAATTCTGCCCTTTTTTTGTCAGTTGAAGGTTTTCACAGCTGATAGGGTTCTGTAGATGAGAGGATGGAGTAACTGTCTCTCTCATTTTGGAGATAAGGAAACCAGGGATAGAAGAGGTTAAGGGACTCATTTGTTTGCTGTGTGGACCAGTCACCTAACAAGCAGTCGGGATCTTGTAGTCATATTTGGGGCAGGGTGGGGGAGCGATAAGACCAAATCTCTTTCATTGGTTCATTCCACAAATACATAGCGCCTACTAAGTGCCAGGATCTGACCTTGGTGCTGGAGATACAGCACTGAACAAAACAGAAATCTTGTGGAGCTCATAGTCTAGCGAGAGTGGAGGAGACGTAATCAATACGTAAACTGTATGGTATGTCATAGGATAAACAGTGCTGCGAGGTGGGTGGATGGGGGAGCAGGGTGGGGGATTGGGAGAGCCAGAAGGAGTAATACATCACCAGAAGGTGACATTTAAACATGGATCTGAAGGAAATGAGGGACTGAGCCAAGCAGTCGTTTAGGAGAAACACATTGAGGCGCAGAGAACAGGTGCAAAGGCCCTGGGGCAGGAATGTGTACATTGTCTTGGAGCAACAGCAGGGAGACTAATGTGACTGATAGGGCTTTGGAGGCTATTTTTATTTTTTTATTTTTTTTTTAAGATTTTATTTATTTATTTGAGAGAGAGAATGAGAGAGAGCACTTGAGAGGGGGGAGGGTCAGAGGGAGAAGCAGACTCCCTGCCGAGCAGGGAGCCCGATGCGGGACTCGATCCAGGGACTCCAGGATCATGACCTGAGCTGAAGGCAGTTGCTTAACCAACTGAGCCACCCAGGCGCCCGCTTTGGAGGCTATTGTCAAGACCTTGACCTTTACCCTACGTGAGATATGGGGAGCCACTGGGGATTTTGAGCAGAGGGCTGGCATGATATGATTTGGTTTTAAAAGGATCATACCGGCTGCCAGGAAGTGAATAAACTGCAAGGGGCAACATTAAAGAGGTGTTGCCAAGGGTTTAGGACAGGCAGGACCTTAGAAGGTTGGCTTGGAAGTGAGTTTCCAAAAGGCCGTATCTTTTCAGGTCTGAGGAATCCGGTTCAGCAAAGTGTTGTGTGAGTTCTCCATCCAAAAATGCACGCTTCTCTGTGGCTGGTCTGCAAGATTTCTCCCTTGTCTTCTCTCTAGCCCCACTAAGGGCCAAGCCACTTATTAGCACAGTGTCGAGGAACCCAGACTGCCTGGGTTCAGATCCTGGGGCTACCCACCGCCTGATAGTGTGACCTTGGGCTACTTACCTGACCTCAGTGTCCTCATCTGTAAAATGGGAATGATATTAGACCTTCACTCATAGTGTTGTCAGTGAGGATTAAGTGTAATAATAATAGTAATATACATACCCTTAGCACAGTACCTGGCCCGTAGTAGGTGTTCAATAAACGTTTATTTTTATCACCACCATGCTGGATTCCCTTCCTAGGAGGAGATAGCAGTGGGATGGTGATTGATTTCTTGTCGAGGCTAGACACTGGAGAGAGGACTGGAGTCAGGGACGAGGGTGGGGGTGGAGGGCCGACCACAGTCCGGCTACTGTGTCATGCGGGATCACGCACAGATCTCCCTTGGTCCCCCCCCAGTGGCCCTCTGAGGTTGTGATGCTGCCCCTCCTCCCCAGAGGGAATTGAGGAATGGGCTTGTCCAAGGTCACATGCGTAGTAAGATAGCTTCGGGCCTAGCCGAGTCTTCAAGCCAAGATTTTTCACAATGGACTCTTACTTAATCTGATCACCACGTGTGTGCAGCTGCCTAATTATTTTTTAAAGAATATCTTCTTGTTGTTTAGCATTTTGGTTTTCAGCAGTGAAATAAAAGTAGCCCTAAACAAATTAATTTCGTTTGCACAGAAGCTCACAGTAGCAGTAGGCCCAGTAGGAGTCAGTGACCAGTACGCCATTAGCAGAATCAATTATTTAAGAATTCTGGGTATATTCTAGCCAGGGCGCATCTTTATCTTGGCTCTAGGTTTGCGTTGCTATTATAGGAGCTTGGATTTGATTTCCAGGAATGTATATTCTCACCTTACACTACTTTGGGCGAAGTTGGGCCACAAAAATCATAAATTGCAGGCTGACTCTGGGGGGCCAGTGCTTTTTGGGTGGGCAGAGTTTCCTCTCTGCTTGATCTATTACTGTTAAACCTAGACTCTGCAGATAGGGCGCATTCTTGAAAATTCAGGCACATCCTTAGGTTTGCCCTCCGGAGACAGCCACAGAAATGCAAACTAATGCACATCAAAACCGGTGAATCATTCTTGCCAAATGGCACTGTGGCTCTCAAGCTTGGGATGGTCCGGCGGAGCCCCTAGGGAACCTCTGCTCAGTGCATGCACCCAGCAGGAGTCTCCCTCTTGTGCTCCTTGAGCAGATTCAGAATGTTGTTGGGCCCTTATACTTAGCCGTTCAAGGCTAAGTCTTGCCTTGTCCCGAAGAAGCACAGTCTTTTTTTTTTTTAAAGATTTTATTTATTTGACAGAGAGAGATACAGCGAGAGAGGGAACACAAGCAGGGGGAGTGGGAGAGGGAGAAGCAGGCTTCCTGCTGAGCAGGGAGCCCGATGCGGGGCTCGATCCCAGGACCCTGGGACCATGACCTGAGCCGAAGGCAGACGCTTAACGACTGAGCCACCCAGATGCCCCCCGAAGAAGCACAGTCTTGAGAATTGTAACAAGGATGACCCAAACTGGCTGCTTCTGGAGGCCCTTGATGCCAAAGGCCCTTCATCTGAGAATACAACTCTGGAAACTTCTACAGCCTCACCCTCTGTCCGGCTCTTCTCATGGAAGAGAAAGATCCCACACTTAGTTTGTGCTTCCTCCAGCTTTCTATGCAAAGTGTGGTGCTTCAGAATGACCGTAGGCTCCAGACCTACCTTCCTGATCACTCCCACCTGCCCATCCTGCAGTGAACTTGGCTGCAGTGTGTGTACCTCATCACTGCTGCACGGGGGTGGGTGTGGGTGGCCGTGCCCCCCACTTCTTCTGTTTTCATAGGGCTCCAAAATTGCCCTTCTGCGTTCATTTATGAGTACTCCATCCATGATGGCCTGAGAGCCGATGTTTTTCATAGTTTGACCAAACTTTCCACATTTTTGTCTGGCAAGTGCTTGGTAAGGACGGGAGAAAAGAACTTGACACTGATGGAACCCTACTATGTCTGTGGAGCCGGACTGGCTGCCTTAGGTACATCTCTGCCCTCGAATCTCCTAAACAACCCTTAGTGGTTCCTGTTAACTTCCCCGGCTTACACGCGAGGGGAGGGGGGTGTAGGTAGGCTAGGAAGCTTGGCAACAGCCCAGCATCTAGTTGATCACCCCCAGACACCTCGGGAGGACCTGGACCGGGTCAGGGGCACGTTGGCAGGCCGGCAGCCGGGCAGGTCTGGGCCTCAGTTGTCAGTGTGGGCAGGATGATGGGAGCAGAGTGGTCTTCTCGGGAAGCTTCCTTACCTTTCATTCCAAGGAGACAGTGGCCAGAGGTGCTGGGTGTCAGAGTGGCCTGGGGGGACAGTAGCAAAATCATAGCCTTGGTCACAGCTTTACCTGGAGGGCTGCATCCTGCTGAGTGTTGGAGTTTGTGACTTGACAGCATCGTTCAAGACTCCTGCTTTTCTCTATTTTAGGTTTAAATTAACCAGGGAATTAACTCTTAATATTTAAATCTTCACACTGCCTTTCTGAACTGCAGTATTACCCAGCGTCGTGGCTGACTGACAACATACACTGAAGAAAATTAAGTGCCTAAGAATTATTTCAAACTAATGATGTATTTATGCATTGTAGGTTATTTTGAATTTCTAGACTGTTAAGAGTTGTTTAATAGGTTAATAGTTTTAATCTATTAATCTCATCTTTTGTACTTGACTATTTATTAAAATATATCAGTGATACATGACAAATGGAAGTGCAGATAATTCTGAGGGTTTTGAAGACATGGGTGATGATGTGAAGGTTTGAAACACGGGTTGAATAGTAAATACAGAGAGACGCGAGGCCTCGTTACCGGGGTTTGTGGAAAGTGGGGTTTTGCTGTAGGTTCTCTCTCTCGGTCCTTCCAGAACCTGGTGGAAGCAGCAGCTTTTATCCCTGTTATGATTCCTGTCCTTGTCACTAAAACCAGGAGACTCTGTGTCCACAGGACACCTCTGCACACGGCAGCCATTTTGGAACGTGTCAAGGAGAGTTAGAGGTCGACAGTGAGCATAAAGCCCAAGCACTTTCTCTGTAGCTGATGTGGAGCCCCTCATGCCTTAGGTTTTTTTTAAAAATTTTTTATTGTTATGTTAATCCCCATACATTACATCATTAGTTTTAGATGTAGTGTTCCATGATTCATTGTTTGTGCATAACACCCAGTGCTCCATGCAGAACGTGCCCTCCTTAATACCCATCACCAGGCTAACCCATCCTCCCACCCCCCTCCCCTCTAGAACCCTCAGTTTGTTTCTCAGAGTCCGTCGTCTCTCATGGTTTGTCTACCCCTCCGATTTCCCCTCCTTCATTCTTCCCCTCCTGCTATCTTCTTCTTCTTTTTTTTTTTCTTAACATATATTGCATTATTTGTTTCAGAGGTACAGATCTGAGATTCAACAGTCTTGCACAATTCACAGCGCTTACCAGAGCACATAACCTCCCCAGTGTCTATCACCCAGCCACCCCATCCCTCCCACCCCCACCACTCCAGCAACCCCCAGTTTGTTTCCTGAGATTAAGAATTCCTCATATCAGTGAGGTCATATGATACATGTCTTTCTCTGTTTGACTTATTTCGCTCAGCATAATACCCTCCAGTTCCATCCACGTCATTGCAAATGGCAAGATCCCATTCCTTTTGATGGCTGCATAATATTCCATTGTATATGTATACCACATCTTCTTTATCCATTCATCTGTCGATGGACATCTTGGCTCTTTCCACAGTTTGGCTATTGTGGACATTGCTACTATAAACATCGGGGTGCACATACCCTTTTGGATCCCTACTTTTTTATCTTTGGGGTAAATACCCAGTAGTGCAATTGCTGGATCATATGGTAGC
The DNA here is from genome assembly GCF_002201575.2 of Neomonachus schauinslandi. NCBI lineage: Eukaryota > Metazoa > Chordata > Mammalia > Carnivora > Phocidae > Neomonachus > Neomonachus schauinslandi. Next base: position 74,044,827 of record NC_058415.1, read on the forward strand.
TCTATTTTCAGCTGTTTGAGGAACCTCCATACTGTTTTCCAGCCTCATGCCTTCGTTTTACCGCATTTCTCTGTTACTGTGTTAAGCATCTATGATGTGCCCCGTGTCGTCAGGATGCTGAGGACACAGGAGGAGACGAGGGGGTATGTATGTTCTCCATCTCTTGGAAGTTTCTGGTCGATTAGGCATGACTTTGTTCATTCATTCAACAAGTGTTTTGTTTTTGTTTTTTTTAATCGACTCTCCTTTTGAGAAGGGAAAACAAATCATCCAAATGATTGAAAGCCCAGTTGTTGGACTCAGGCAGATCTGGGTGCATCCCATTCTGTAACTAGAAAGCTGTGTGACCAGGAAAAAGTCGCTCTGTGTCTCTGATCCTCAGTTTTCTTATCTTAAAGCAAAACTACCGGGGCGCCTGGGTGGCTCAGTCATTAAGCAGCTGCCTTCGGCTCAGGTCATGATCCCAGGGTCCTGGGATCGAGCCCCGCATCGGGCTCCCTGCTCGGCGGAGAGCCTGCTTCTCCCTCTCCCTCTGTCTGCTGCTCTGCCTACTTGTGCTCTCTCTCTCTGTGTTAAACAAAATAAAAATAAAAAAATCTTTAAAAAAAAAAGCAAAACTACCTAGCATATATCAGGCATCCAGTGGGATGGTGCACGGGTGTGGGGTTGGGGGGAAGCACATCACAGCCGCTCAGGATGCCATAGTTGCTCTTGTCCTCAATCCCCTCGTTACAACATCATTGCCGTAATCACCTCCACCTTCATGCTGACGTACGCACCTCTTGTGGTTCTCTGTGTGTGTCGTTCAGCAGACATTAGCTGCCATCTGCTAGGGGCCAGGCACAGGGATACACGAACGGTGGGGTAGAGCCTTGGTGCTTGGAGGACTCGCTCAACCACATGGAATCAGAGGGCAGAGTCAGAGTAGGAGCCTGTTAGAAGCAGAGGGGGGCATTCCCAGGAACCACAGGGGTGAGGCTGCAGGCTCTGGATGGGTGTCAGAGAAGCAGCCACCCTGGGAGCTCAGCACCCTGTCCTGGGCCCTGAGGGCCCGAGTCTGCCGAGCGATGTTCATCATAGCCAGCCTGCATCCTCGAGAGTTGGTGTCCTCTTGCAGGACAGATCCTCACATTGGGCACCTTCACCTTTCGTGTCTTTACATGTTAATAATAGCGAAGCCGGAGAAGAGAAAGAGTTGGTGTCAGAGCCTCCCCAGGCTACCCTATTCTGGCATTTCATGAGGAAGGAAGAGTGTGTTACATTTGAGAAAATTCCTGCTGGAGAGGAGCAAGATAAGTGTGTGGCCCTTCTGGAATAAGCTTCACTGTTCAGAATGTGGCTCCCGTGGAACATCTCCGGGCTGTGGGATACCGAGGGCCAGGGGCTGGGCCTTGCCATCTTAGGTTCTGAACATTAACTGATGCAGTTAAACCATCGATGTTCTTTGCGGGTCAGGGGGAGAGAGAGGGACTCCCCGAAGGCCGCGCTCGTACCGACCTTTCCAGACTCACTGCTTGGCGCCTTCCGTGAACAGGCTCCTACTGATGGCCTCCCCTGTGCCAGGTGCATCTGTGGGTGCGGGGATGCAACAAGGAATGGACAAGAGAAAGTCCTTGTCCTCGCGGAGCTCACGTTCCAGCCGGGGAGACAGACGGTGAAGAGGATGAGCGGTAACGTGGTAGATAAATGTAGGGTGAATCGTGAGCAGAACGAGTAAAGCAGGGAACAGGGCGAGGGGGTAGGGAAGGCTGGGGTGAGCCGCGTGGTGGTTTAGGTCAAGCAGCTGGGATGTCTCCACGGGCTGTAGGATGTTTGAGCTCTAACGTGAGGGCAGCCGGGATGGGGAGGTTATTCCAGGCAGAGGAAAGAGCAGGGGCAGAGGCCCCAGGCGCATGTGCTAAGGGCACAGCAGGGAGACTGGTGTGGCCACAAGGCGGTGTGTTAGCAGGCGAGGCCAGTGGGCTCCTGGGGCGTGTCCCAGGGAGCCCCGGGGGTCAGGGCTGTGGCTGCTGTTTTCGGTGAGGTGTGGGACTGTAGTGGGTTTTGGGGCCTGGGGTGACACGACCTGGCTTGCTTTAACAAGGTCACTCTGGCTGCTGTGTTGAAAGTTGACTTCGGGGCGTCGGGCAGGGGTAGGAGCGGGAGACTGTGGTTGACAGCAGGACGGGAGGCCGGGGAAGGCAGCTGGGACCAGGGGCTGGTAAGGAGTAGTCAGATTCTGGACCAAGTGACAGGATTTGCCGATAGGCTCATTAGTATGGACAGAGGGAGAGGGAAGACAGGTTAGTTCTAGAGTCTGGGCCTGAGAAGCTGGAGGGTTGGAATTGCTCCTAACTGAAATTGAGAAGTGTGCGGTTATTTGATTGTGGCGGCGTGGACTGCAGGGTTTAGCAGGAAGAACCCTGGGGTAGGAGTCAGGATTGTTGTCTGGACTTGGGGGAAGGGCTGTAGCAACAGCTCCGAGTTGGAGCCTGTTAAATATGGGCGCTTCTTGGGCATCCAGGAGGAGGTGTCCAGCCGGCAGCTGTGTGTGTAGGTCTGGAGATCAGGGGGAACCCCAAGCTGGAGACAGAATTTGGGATTCATCATCACATCGTTAATAATTAAAAGCCTGAGTCTGGATGAGATCGCTTAGGGAGTGAGTGTGGATAAAGATAGAAGAGGTTCTAGAACGGATCCTTGGGGCATGTCAGCATATAAGGGTGAAGAATTGGTGAAGAGGAATCAGAAGACAGAGAAGGGAGCAGAAGGTAGGGGGCCCACCAGCTGAGCACAGAACCAAAGGGAGCCAAGAGTTGGACAAAGGGGACAGGGAGGATCATCCGAGGTTGCCGAGTACCAGAAGGCACCATAGGCTCTAGGAGCATGGAGGTCACGGGAGGCCTTGGCAAGAGCAGCCCTGGTGGAATGGGGGAGGCATACCTAATTGGACTTGGAAGCATTGCCAAGGAGGGGCCTGCTGACACCTGTGAATAGGTAAGAGTCCTTTGTGGCACTTAGATGATCAGGAGGTGGGCACAGGGATAGCGTTGGAGGACTTGATGAGCGGTCAGCATCCGCAGCAGGGTGCATGTGGCCCCTGAGGTCATGGCTTAGGTGTGTGTTAGTTCCTTTAACACCCTGTGCATCCATGCATTCGAGGAGAGTGTATTTAAGCTCAGCTTGAGGCTACTTAACCCTCATTCCTAATGAGTGGAGTCTTTAAATGAAGTTTTATTCTAGCGGGAGTTAACTGAGTCATTTACACACTGTGATTAGAGCTTTTCCATCCACCCTTCACATTGTTTCAGGTGGCTGAAGTACTGGGGTGAGTAAGCAGGAGCCTTTGCAGGAGGTGGGGTGGTCCTCAGGCCGAGCCTTGGGGTGCAGATGGAGGCACTGCTCCCCTAGCCTGTGCAAGGAGGTGCACACACCCTGCTGGGTAGAGGTCTGGCCTCTACCACAGCCTCAGATTCCAGCGCTTTTGTCATGCAGATGGGGAAACTGAGTCACGCAAGGCCAAGATGACGTCCAGTGTGCTGAGAACCTTCATAACTACTGTGACTTGGTAGAGCTTCAAGCATTAGCATTTTTGGTGCAGTGATGGAGAATTACACCCAGAAACAAAGCTGTCTGACTCCTGGCCACATGGCATCCCCTGGAACTCTTCCTCCAACGTGGCCAGAGATGGCATTTTGTCTTTGGTCCCCAGATCCACTGATTACGTTGTTTGGTTGCACTGTCTTAGGCTGTCCGGCTTAGTGGGAAGGGCACCAGGCTAGGAGTCAGAAACATTGTTTCTGGTCACTGGAAGTTGTGTGACCTTGGGCATGCCCTTCATTCCCAAGGTCGATTGAGTTCCTGCTATGCCCCAGGCCTCATGTTCGAGCTGGGCTGCGGATGTGAACCAAACAGACTCCAGCCCTGTGTTGGGCTTTGGTTTCTGCATCTGGCTCCAGGGCTCTCGTGAATGCCAGATGGGCTGGGCTGGGTCGAAGCACTTGAAGAACCATCTGGTAAAACCCAGAGGAAGAGATCTGCTTCTGAAACTTTCCCAGGCAGGCTGTGCGGGCACGTCGGACGGGCCACACGCAGCGCTGGGGATGAGTCAGAAGGAAGCAGAAGAAAATGGAGGGGAGTGGAGGGTAGCGGCTTGCAGACCTCATCGCCGTGGAGCTAGTTCTCCAGGGTTAGTCTGACACCACGTAGTAGTTTCCAGTGGCTGCTGTGACAAACTGGGGAGCTTAAACCAGAAACTTGTTCTCTCTCAGTTTTGGAGGCTCTGGGCGGGGAGACTCTATTCTTTGCCTCTTCCAGCTTCTGGTGGCCGTAACATTCCTTGCCTCGCGGCTGCATAGTTCCACTCTCTGCCTCTGTGGTCATGTTGCCTTCTCCTCTTCTCTGCCTTGTCCCCTGTTTTGCCCATCATAGCCCCTGTGTGCCTCTTATAAGGACCCTTGTCACTGCATTTAGGACCCACCTAGGTAATTCACCGTGACCTCGTCTTAAGATCCTGAAATTAAATACATCTGCAAGGAGCCTTTTCCAAATAAGGTCACGTTCATAGGTTCTGGGGATTAGGACGTGGGCATATCTTGGGTGGGGGGGCACCATATACCCCACGACAGGGAGAAAGAAGCCTATGTATACATATATCAGGCTAAAATCAAAGAGGGAGTAGGGGTCTTGAGCCCCATTCAACGCCACCTTCTTTATTCGGGCCTCATGGGGGTTTCTGGGCCACTGCTGTGGAACCCCTAGGCCTCCAAGGAACACACTTTGAGAACCATTGCCTTAATGAAGGGTCAGCGCTCTTGGGGTTGTCCTCGGGCAGGGATCCACTGGCCTGGCTTCTCTTTTGGGATTCTGGCATGAGCAGTAACCAGTGGCCACAGACGGTATGTACTTACAGAGAAATACCCTTTTAGTGCCTGACTTTAGATTTTTATGTTGAAGTGTGACTCAGGTTAAATATAAAATTCATAGCATATCTTGAGCAACTATTTTGTAGTTATCTATATATAAATCTATTTTACAGCGACACAAATAGAATAGATTATGGAGTGTCAGCATGGAGATAGATTCCGAGTGCTTTTTCACTAATATACCTAATGATTCGTGCTGAGAATATCCAAGGGCTCCACTGTACATTTAAATGGATATAATTAAAATAATGAGCTCTATTTTAAAAAATGATATATGAAAAAAAATTTTTTTTAAAAGAAGTTAGAAGATGCTGCACCACTAATTCAAAGTGATATAAGTACTTCAGTGATTCCATTGTTATTAGGACACCTAATTAAATGCAAAGCACCCGAGAAAAGCAACATTTGGGCTTATAAATCTAAAGCATGAAGCCGGGAGAAGAGAAGTTGCCAGTGTCCTTGGCGCCGTCAAAGCTGGGGGGGTGTCCCGTTGAAAGGATTGCCTGTGGGCGACAGGCTGGCTCCCGTGGCTCCCAGTGTAAGCGTCTCCCTTGGGGGCCAGATGGGTGTTCAGAAAGGGGGTCTAACTCCCCCTCGAGCAAGCAGGGAAGGCTTCCCAGAGGCGGGGGTGTCCTCGTGCATCAATGACATTGTCATGGCAGCTGCCATCCCTGCAAATCCACTCTGCCCTGCTCCCTGGCTCGTCTCCCACTCCCACGCTGGCAAGGATCATGGTCCTTCTTGTAACAGACAAGGAAACTGAGGCTCAGAGAGGCAGTCTAGCCCAAGGTCACAGGGTGTGTGGATGCCCAGCCTGTCTGATTCCAACAACTCCTCTCTCCCACCAGGACATCATGATGCGGGGTGGGGGGGTCCTTGAGAGCAGGAAGGGACACTGAGTCTGTTCAGGTGGGACGGGCAAGTGCTCATAGACCTTCAGGCTCAGCTTCTGAAGGTCGGCAGTGAAGAAAGGGGGAGTCTGTTCTGTCCCCTTCCCTCCTTGTGACCTCAGTTGCAGGGAGGGCAGGCAGGTTGGACCTTTCATCTCCAGGGGGCCTTTTTGCTGTTCTGGAAGCGCATCTGCCCTGTCCTTGGTGCTTAACCCTTTGTGCAGTCAGGATCAGGACAAGCCAGGGCCAAGCCAGGGTGAGTTCTCAGCTGCCTGCCTGCCTGGCAGCCCCCCTGAGATTCATGGGCCGGCATTCAGACTCCGACTGCGTCCTCTGCATACTTCCCTCCCCTGCACCCCATATGAGACAGTAGACCTGTGTAAATGTCTCCACGGGGGCCACGTCCCTTGCAGACATTGCCTTGTCTCTGCATCAGAGCGCCTGGGGGCAGGTGCTGTGTTGGTCCCCGTTGTATGGGTGCGAAGACTGAGGCATGGAAAGGGGATTGGAGTCACTTGCACAAGAACCCGCAGCTTGAGAGCAGCAGTTGAAATTGGCCGTGGGACTGTCTGACTTCAGAACCTTCCGTCTGAGTCCATCACATCCTGTTCCTGCCGGGCTGTCCGCTCACCTCTGTTCTGGTGCCCCGGTGCCGGGGAGACCTCCCCTATTTCCCCCAGGGCGTCCCCTTCTGTGGCAGGCTGGCAGGTTGTCCTCCCTCCCTAAAGCCATAGCTGCCCCCTGGTAATCTCTCAGACCTGCTGGTCCTGTGGCTCCTGGGGCCTCACTGAGCTAAGAGGCTTTTTGGCCCTGTGACGACTTTAAAGCAGGGGACAGGTAGGCTTGCTCCCTTCCCAGGGAGTGCTGGTCCTCAGCAAGGGGGCTCTAGCTCAAGATAGCCCCTTCGGAGGAAGCCCTGCTCTCCCACTAGCATCTTGGTTCTGAGTCTGTTCGGAATGCAAAAGGTCAAGAGTGGGTGACGTGGGGGCTGCCCCAGGGGCAGGTGGGCAGGCTTCCCCCTGCAGGTTTCTCCCCCAGCTGCAGTGCACCGTGGCTAAGAACCAAGATGCCTGCATCCTGTTTTGGTCCCATGTCTTCCTACCCATGCGACTTTGATCAAGTTATTTCTCCTCTTCAGTGCCTCCACCTCCCCCGTTGTTCCCGAGATGAAAAGTCAGTATGTTAGAACAGCCCCGGCACATAGGAAGTGACTTCAGGGTTTGTTAAATCAGTAGAAGAAATAAACACGGAGGTGATCAAACCATCCTGATTTATGTTTCCCGCTGCGGAGAAGGGCAAATGCTTGGACGGTGTCAGGTAGCCCTAGCGTGGCAGACACATCAGGAGGAGGCCCAGTGAGTGCTCAAGATGCTGTAGGGTTTGTCATTCTTAATAATAGTGATGGTGGCCGTGTCTCGTTAGCTGTTACAGGCCAGCCGCTGTGCTGTGCTGTTAGTTGGTTGAAATCTCCCAGACAGTCCCATTAGCTCCGTTTTGCAGATGGGAAACCTGGGGCTCAGAGGTTATAGGCAGCTGGCTTAGGTCACCCAGCAAGGAGGTGGTTGACAGGACGGCCCTGGCTCCTGGCTGGTGTCCCCCCAGCCTGCCTCTTCACTCCAGCTGTCCTCTGGGGCCTGTGTATTAGCTCGGGGTGCCGCAGTGAAAGACCGCAGATGGAGTGGCTTGGACAAAGGTATTGTCACACGGTCCTGGAGGGTGGGAGTGTGAGATCAGGGTGCCAGCACAGTTGTTTTCTGGTGAGAACCCTCTTGCAGACAGCCACCTCCTCTCTGTGCCCTCCCACGGCGAGGAGACAGAGAGCTCTCTCTTCCCATTCTCCTAAGGACACCGCCCCATCAGATTAGGGTTCTGCTTTTATGACCTTATTTAACCTTAATTATCTCTTAAAGACCCTGTCTCCAGCTAGAGTCATGGTGGGGTTTAACACTTCACCATACAAAATGGGGAGGTGGGGGGACCCAGTTCAGGCCATGACACCTCCTCAGTGCCTTCTCCTCACTCCCTCCTTGTTAGCTGGGACCCTCCTCCTCTCTTTCTGCAATCCCCCAGCCCGAGAGCAAGTTCAGAGCTGAGAGGAACCGTGAATGTGATTGAACTCATGCACTTGATGATGGATGGAGCCGCTAAAGCCCAGAGAAGAGCAAGGTCTTGTCCATAGTCCCACAGCAAGGCCACTGCAGACCCAGGGTCAGAACCTGGGTCTCTGCCTCCCAGCCTGGCATCTCCACAGAGCCCCACTTGGTAATGCTAGTGGGTTTTGCCTGTGTGTGCCTCAAGCCTGGGCCTTGAAGTGCAGTCCGCAGAGAGGGCTGGACGTGACGGGGTAACATCCCCAGGCTGGACCGTGATGTGATCCTCCCCCTTCTTGCATACCTTGGCTTCCGTACCTCAGAGACGGGAATGATGATGATGATCCCCATGCCAGAAGGCTGGGGGGGGGGGGGGGCCCTTAGGATAACACAGAGAGTCCCACCGAACCGTCTGTTCAGGAGATGGCAGGGACCTGGCTCCGTGCCGTGGCCTGCCCCCAGTGTTGTGTGTGGCGCTGGGCAAGTCCCAGCTCTGCTCTGGGCCGTGGTGGGCCCCTCATAAAGGAGGCTTCGTAACTGGTGCCCTGCCCACCTCAACACTGAGCTTATGGCCTTAAAGGATGTCTTTGGATGTTTGAAGACCTACCTGGAGGCCAGAGTGTTGGTCTGAGTGAGGCTTTTGGCTTGTAGTTGCCCGTCTGTCAGATGGGAAGGGGGTGGGGGGGAGCTTGGATGGAATCTCTAGCCCTTCTGCCAAGGAGGGAAGGGAACAGCACCAGGCACTTTGTACACATCACTTAAAACCCTTGCTGCTCAGAGTGCAGACTGAAGACTAGCGGCACTGGCTCTGGCTGGGTGCTTGTTAGAAAAGCAGAATCTAAGGCTAAACCCCAGACCTGCTGAACCAGAATCTGCATTTTACCAACAGTCTCAGCTGATTTATATGCACATTGATTGCGAAGAACTGATTTCAACCACCCAGAGCTACCCTTCCTTGAAGGTCTTTTGTAACTCCAGTTACAAAAGTTTAGATCTCTTTAGGTCCCAGCTTCCCTGTCTGTGAAATGGGTGGAATTGGAGCCATACCAGCCCAGTCATTTTCAAACTGTGTTCCTCTGAGCACATTGGGTTCCCAGGAAGACCCCGAGGGGCTGCCATGGGGGCCGTGTGCTTCAAGGTGAGATTCATGGAGAAGTGGGTCTGTAGCTAAACGTTATGCAACCGCCTGGGTTGGTGGGCTCCCAGATGGGTCTGGGGGCTGGCACGGGGTCCACACTAAGCAGACTCTCTTCTCTCCCAGGGAGCGCTTGAAGCGCAGCCAGAAGAGCACCAAGGTGGAGGGGCCAGAGCCCGCGCCGGCCGAGGCCTCGCTGAGTGCCGAGCAGGGAACGATGACGGAGGTGAAGGTGAAGACGGAGCTACCTGATGACTACATCCAGGAGGTGATCTGGCAGGGGGAGGCCAAGGAGGAGAAGAAGGCGGTCAGCAAGGACGGGACAGGTGATGTGCCCGCTGAGATCTGCGTGGTGATCGGTGGTGTCCGCAACCAGCAGACCCTTGGTGAGTGCCTGAGAGGGTCGGGGCTGGGACCAGGGCGGGGCATGGGGTCAAGAATCCTGAAGAGCAGAGGCCTGCCTCTCCCTGGCTGAGAGAGCCCTTAGTGGCTCCCCTCTGCCCTCAGGGAAGGACCTAGGCTCCTTAGACTTGCTTTTGCTTGTGCAGTCCTAGTCTGGACCTCTTTCCTTTCCACCTGATGTGCCAAAGCTCTGTCCGTGTTTTAAGACTTTGTTCAGGTCAGATGCCTGGAACTTTCTGTAGGTGTGGTGAATCCCTCATGCCATGGGGCTCTCATGCTCCGCAGGTGGGTCTAGCACAGACACATTGCTTATTGTCCTAAATGCCTGTCGCCGTTTCTTTCTCCTTGGCTTTACCACGGGCTCCTGAAGGCAGCTTCCAGTGCGAGTCCTGCTTGGAGCAGGTGCCCAGGCGGATCAGATTGGTGACAGACCGGCACCTTCCCCGGCCCCTTCTGGGCTGGGCCAGGCTCAGAGGACGTCTGTGGAACAAGCTTCTTAGCAGTCCTCTCTGCGCCCCCCTTGGGGATTCCCCTCAGGGGCTGCCTGCACCCCTGCCAAGGTCACAAACTCAGATGCCCACGAGGCCCAGCACATATATGGAGGGACTCAGTCCTCCTCCGCCTCGTAACCAGGTGGGAGATGGGCTCCGTGTGGCTGGATCTCTGGACACGCCACATGACAGAAGGGAGACATTTGATGTGCATTCTTTTGGCTTTAAGCGTTGGTGACTAATTCGACTTTTGAAATCTGCCAAACAAAACCTATCTTTGGGTCACAGTCCTTCCGTGGCCACCGGTTGGCAACCCCTGGTCTGTGACATAAAGTCCACGAGTCTCACCCTGGCATTGAGGCCTTGCCTGGTCTGTTCCCCATCTGCATGGTCCTCCATGTTTCTTAGACATGCTGCCACCTCCCTCCCCTCTCCCTGTCCTCCCTGGTCCAGCTCTGGCTCACTTCCTCCAGACTTCTGGGCTCATGTCCCATGTCGGCATGCAGGGCCTTGTATGGAGTTTCCTGTGTGTCTGTGTCCCTGAGTTTACACTCGAGTCCTGTTGCCCCTTCTTCCCAGCTGCCTGGACTCAGCCCCGTCCGTACTCCCTTTCCTCGATGTTCCTCCGCTGTTCTGTGCACTATCAGCCCCAGCTGGGTCATTGTGTCTTCCCACTGACAGCCGTGCCTTTGTGTCTCTCTGCCCTCACCTGCCCTCCACTCTGGCTGCCAGGGGCTTTGGCAAAAATAAGTCATTGACTGTGTCACTCCCTGCTTAGAAACTTGGGATTCCCCACTGTGTGTAGGGTCAAGGAGGACCGTTCTTCAGTCAAGGGTATATGAGTAGCTGCGCTGCTCTGCTTTAGAACCTCTAAACAAGCTCTCAAGGCCATAGTATCAAGATCCTCCATAACCTGATCCATATTTCCTATTTATGATCTTTTTGGACCTTTCATTCCGATACACTCTGCCTTTCCACAGCATTCCTGCCCTTGGCTTGTGCTCTTCCCTCTGCCTGGAATGCCTTTGCCCATGTCCACATGCCCAGATCCAGCTCATCTTTCAAGACCAGCTCCAGTGCCACCTCATCCCAGAAGCCTTCTTGAATTTCTTCTGGTCAGCGCGTTCTGTTTCTGCCTTGCCCCTCACTTGGGTGCTTCCCGTTATCTGTTTTAGATTAGAGGGGCCTTGTCCGTGCCTGCCTCTGCCACGAGACTAGGAGCCCCTGGAGGTCGGTGCATCAGGACTTGTCTGATCTGTGTCTCTGGGCTCGTTGCGCCCACCCCACAGTGTCCAGCCAAGGTACCGGCTTCTAGGGAGCGGTATTGACTTTGGTGCCAGAACTGTCAGGGTGGGGCTACGTTATGGCCCAGTCACAAAAGATCCTGAAAGTAACGAGATCTTCGTAGCTCAAAACCACAAAGGTTCCTTTCTTGGTCACACTGCATGTCCATTGTGGGTCATCTGGGGGCTCTGCTCTGGACCCAGGCTAAAAGCAACCAGTATATGAAATGGTGCCGGCCAAGGGACAGAGGGAAAGAAAGCTCTGGGGGGACTCACACTACTTATTACCTGCTGCAGCCCAGAGGGGAGAAGAGTTAAGTCCCCTCCCACATTAGTCACATGGCCCCACCCAACCTCAGGTGGCCTGGAAATGCCATTCTCTCATGTGACAGAACTGGGATGAACCAGCAGTACTTGGTGAAGAGCATGGGCAACTTAGCCCAGTGCCCAGTGGAAGAAGGGCCTTTTCAGGAGCCTGTGTCTGGCCTTCCTCCATCAGTATTCGCTCCCTGGGGCCAAGGACAGACCATGTTAGCCACTAGGAATGTGTCCGCTAACCCAAGAGGGGACGTGCCCTTGCTCACGTTGGGGTGTGTGTTTTAAGACTCGTTGGACCCAGTAGCTATTTATGCCTCTTCACCAGTAGATGCTCGGTGAAGGGTAGTTGAACCTGAATCTCGGGATGGAGCCAGCAGTCGGGATTTGGCGGGGAAGGCCTAGAGCAGCCGTGCTAGGGAAATGCTGGGGAAATGCTGGAAGGGAGTCCTCCCTGGGCCGGCTGCCGGCACCGTGAGAGGCCTCAGGGCCTCATGCCAGCCACTGACGCTGGCTTCCAGCTCAGCTGCTGCTCAGCAGCAGGGTCCTTGGCTTTGCGGTGCCTTAGTGTCCTCTTCTGTTCAGTGAGGCTCCCTGTCCCCACCTCACGGGTGTGCAAATCAAAAGAGGCAGTGGAAGAGAACAGCGTTGTGCAAGGAGAATGAGCTCGGGTCCTCAGTCTGGGAGTGAATCCTGGCTCTCTGATGCAATAGCTGTTGGACCTCAGGCAAGCTACTTGATCTCTCTGTGCCTCAGTTCTCACAATTGCCCATTCGTGGGGTGAGGCGAAGATTCAGTAAGATAATGTATATAAAGCACTCAGCATTGTACTTGGTAAACGATTCGCTTTTATCAGGGGTATTAGCATTGCTCTTCAAGGGGGAAGAGTACCTCTTTCAAGTACCTCTTCAAGTGGGAAGAGTAGTAATAGTTTCTGCATTTTTTCCAAAGCCTAAGAAATAAGCCAGGGTGATGTAGAGAAAAAATGGGTCGGGGAAGTTGGCGCTGGGTGAGGTGTCAGAAGACGTGGGTTCTAATTGAGCCTCCATTGTCTCATCTGAACAGGGCAACTTGCCCTGTCCCTGGAGCCCCTCCTAGTGCTGCCTCCCTAGAATCCAGGGACTTTGAGTATGTTGTGACGTTTCTAAGTAAACTGCCTTTCACAGACTCTTAATGAAAAAGGAGTAAAGCCACAGTGGCAAGGGGGAGTTGAGCCGCCATTTTGGAGCCGGGACCAAAGCAGGGCCTGGACATTCCCTGCTGATTATCGAGACTCATCTTGCATCCATGAAGGCAGACCTTCCTTTAGGGTGTAGTTTCTGCCAAGGGTCAGGCTCAGAGAAATCTGGCTTGGCCTCAGTACCCGGAAAGAAAAGCATTAAAAAAAAAAAAAAAAAAAAAATCAATGTAAAAGAATTGAGCCTTTCGGATTCAGCTGGTCTCAATATGGCAAGTAGGTTTTATCCTGTGGGCCAAGTCCAAGTACTTGCTGCTGTTTATTAGGGGTTCTGTGTTGAAGGTTCTAAAGGGATGCATGGTTAAGCGTGATTGATTATTAATGTCTGCTGTGGCTGTGGAAATGGGCAGTGGGGCTCCACATGCTGTGCATTTGACACCCCTTATCCCCGCATTTTATAGCGGGGCCAACAGAGGCCAGCCGAAAGGAAAAAGAGTGGCTCTGGGCCAGAGAGCACATCAGTGATGTTTTCTTGCACTTCATGAAGGGTCGGTGCACCTCACAGCAACCCCCTGCCACCTGGAAGGAAAACAAGGAGGGAGAGCCAGGGGCCGAATGCTGGTTAGAGCCTTCCCTTTAAATGCACTCGTGCCGCACAGGCTGGGTGGCGTGGAGTTAATGAAAACGTTCCCGGGCCGCTGGGCAGGGAAGCATATGCAGCCGGCGGCCCCCGAGTGCCCCGCTCACCCAGCCCCGCTCACCCAGCCCCGCTCAGGGCTCAGAGCCGGCCTCTCTTACTGAATAGAACAGTGTTCCCGATGGTCACTCAGGGCTGCACCGTGCGGGAACCTTGTGTCCACCCCCAGGTCCTCACTGCCCCTGTAACAGCCATCAAACAGTGTTCCTAGCGGCACAGTCCTCATCCGACGCACTTCCCGTGGAGGAGCCGGGGCTTGGACCCAAGGATGGCATTTGGCAGCTTCTCAGGCTGGGAGGGGGCGGCCGTCAGTGCCCAGGAGGCTGGCTGCCAAGCTTGCAGTGGGGACTTCAGTTTCCCGGCTGCCCACAAGTTCTGTGATAAGAAAGAGATCTCTTGCTCTTAGAACGTCACTTCCATTGGAGCCGGTGTGGGGGAAACGTGGGGGTTTTCAGCAAGAAGAGCCGAGGTGATACTGAACTCGATGACCCTGTTGGGTAAAACCAGAAGTGAAAGAAGTGAGGTCACAGAGGCCGGTGTCCACCCGACAAGCTGCGCGCGGAACTCTGCACAGCAGCGCCGAGGAGTGGGGGCGCCGCGCTGGACGTTTCAGGAACACCACGAGGAGTGCTAAACACAGGGTGCTGCCATTGCTACCACCTCCGCTCCCGCTCAACGGCAGGCATCGCTCACTGATCACCGCGGATGGCGACAGTGCCCCTCAGAATCCTTCTCAACGCAGCCCACCAAGACGTCACTGCCAGTCAGCCAGAGTTGGAAAGGAGGAAGTGGAAACCTGCTTGCCATTCTTGTCCTAGGTGGTAAAGACAAGGCAAGCTGGCCTTAGAACAATCAGGACATCCAGTCCTGGGAGCATTTCCTGGTTCTGAGAGAGAAGGATGCTCAGATCCCATCATAGTGGTCAGAAGGTACTACCGAGCAGTGGGTGCTCTTCTCTGTATGGTGAGACCATCGGTCCTTAATCCTGGGGAGCTTACACACGAGGGGAGCCCAGGAAGAGCGGCAGGTGCCTGGAGACCGGTGGTACAGGAGCCTCTGGAGGGAGCAAGCCACCCAGCAGGGCTCCTCCTCAGATGAGGGGTGTGGGCCAACCTGCTTATGTCCAGAGAGTTCATTCCTAGTGTGGCGAGGAACCCCATAGAAGAGCTAAGGGCTCTTTGTCCTGGGGAGGAAGAGACTGGGGGCGGGGGCCAGTGGTAGGGGGGAGTGCAAGGGAGATGAGGGGATAGAAGTATGCTCAGCTTGAAGCATTGGAGTGTTGGAGTGGGAGGGGAAGGAGTGGACGTGTTCTGCACGGCCCCGACTGATAAAGGGGCTTCACCAGTGAATTCAGCTCCGTAACAGGGAGGCCTCTGTGACTGTGGGAACTGTTTGGAACCGGATACAGGCCTGTGAGGGCATGAGTTCTGTCCTGGAAGTCACTGGACGGGCTGCAGGGGGGGCAGAGTCAAGGATCAGATGGAGGACTACACGAACGTTTCTAAGCAGTGAGCTTTGAGCACCACGGGGTAGGGGTGTTTCCACGCCCCCGGGACTGCCTGAGGGAGGAGGCACAGGGGAAGGAGGCGGCAGCTCGACCACAGCTCTGGAAGGAGCAGCAGAAGGGCAGGCAGCCACTCAGACCCGGCCA
The DNA here is from genome assembly GCF_002201575.2 of Neomonachus schauinslandi. NCBI lineage: Eukaryota > Metazoa > Chordata > Mammalia > Carnivora > Phocidae > Neomonachus > Neomonachus schauinslandi. The sequence continues at coordinate 74,059,862 of NC_058415.1, forward strand.
CGTGGATTTTGGGCTGTGACAAACGCAAGCAGCTGAGGTGCCAGGTCCTGCTCCATGGCGCCAGCTGATAGTTTCCTGTTTCAGTGGGTGGTTGGCAGGCCTTGCACCGAGCCTGCCAGAACCAACGCTCAGCCCTTTGCTGCAGCCGCTAGGGAAGGAGGGGTTCTGGCCACCCTCCCAGGCAGGTCTTATCTCTGCTGCTGGCCCTTCATCTGGTGGTTCAAGGTGGGAAGGGGTCCTGGGTGGAGGGTCCCCACGGGAAAGGGCCCCTGGGCTGTAAATCCAAGAGACCCAGGATCTGCCCCGCGGTGCAGTCTTGGACAGGACCCTTAACCTCTCCTTGCCATGCTGTCCTCATTGATTGGTGGGTGTAAGAACACCTGCCTGTCTTTCCAGGAGGCTTGTTGGGGACAGAGGGAGGTAACAGGTACGAAAGCATTTTTTTATGTGGGGAGGCAGAAAATGCAAAACAGCTATCAGCACTATTAGCTGGAGCCTCAGGACGTTGGCACGTCTGGAGGTCCATCTGGAGTGCTGGGAACCCGAAAGGCCAGCGGCTTTCACCTTTCTGTGTTCATCGCCTCTTAAGAAATGGTATATATTCTTTCGTATTTTTGAATTGACATCTCACAGTTTTATCCAAAGTTTAAATAATTGCAAAGGATCTAATTTCTGGAGTGTTGTGTAAAAAAAACCCGTCATTTTGGAACTATAACTGTGAAACCACTGTTCTAAATGTATCGGAGAGAATCCAAAGCCACTGCTGTTTAATATCTGCCATCATCCATTTAAAAAACATGCGAACAGGCTCATCTTTAGCAGTCAGAAATTTTACATCTTTCCCTTTCTCTCCTTGAACTCGTATTTCCAGTCCACTTCCCTTGCAGGATTTTATCCTAATGTAATATATTTTTTATGCCTGAGAGTCTTTTATTGATCACTGTTTTACACTCATCTCCTACAACAAGATGTACATAAATTGAAATAGAAATTTCTAAAAAAAAAAAATTGGTCGGGATCATAAAACTGTACTTTTTAAAACATTTTTTCCCCAGATCAAGGTTTTTTTTTTTTTTTAAAGATTTTATTTGTTTATTTGACAGAGAGACACAGTGAGAGAGGGAACACAAGCAGGGGGAGTGGGAGAGGGAGAAGCAGGCTTCCCGCCGAGCAGGGAGCCCGATGCAGGGCTCGATCCCAGGACCCTGGGATCATGACCTGAGCCGAAGGTAGACGCTTAACGGCTGAGACGAGATTTAGCATTAATTGAACTCCTGCCTTTGGTTTCTGTACATGTAAGTACTTAGAAAGCTTAATTACATAGGTAAGGAACCAGGGATGGATGCAGTTTTGAGCATCACTCAATTTTTGGAACTCTTTCCAAGTTGTGGGCTGAAAATCACATGGGGGTCTGTCATCAGACACTGTTGTTAATGGTCTGTCTACGAACAGCTCCATTAGATGCTTCTTCAGTTTCGTTGAGAGTAAAGAATTGGAAATCACACGATTCGCAAAAAGCGTTGTTCCCTGGTGTTAGATTTTGCCCACTTTCTAGGTTCACTCCGATACTTGGGATCACCTCTTTGCTTGGAGCCGTGAGATGGGCAGCCCCAATGGCGGGGTGGTGGTGAAGGAATTGTCTTGCTTGTAGCGTGTCAGGGGGTGGGTGAGGAGAGCCAGCTGAGTGGGGCCTCCCCTCCCACCGCTACATCTCCAGCACATTGATTTTAGGGAAGAATATATTTGAAAGCTGATGATTGGGGTATTGATTCTCTTAAAACTGCCTGTGCTCACATATCCCCAGGCGATTTGTACTCTTACTTGGAAGACCCCGGTCCCAAAGACATTTGGTCTGAGTCCAAGCCCTAAGAGCCTCAGGAAACCCACTTGTCCATGATTTACCTCTCCAGCTCCCTTGTCTGCCAGCAGGCTCTGGGCCTCGCTCCTGCTGGGTCCCAGAACCAAGAGGGCTCGGTGCCTCTTGGCACCCCCACCTTCTTGTGTTTGTCTTCTCATTGACCTGCTCTGGATTTCTGTCTCGTTGCATTTTGTGTATCTAGAAAGGTGTCTGAACTTGTCTGAAGCTAGCTGGGTGCAGATGGTAGAGCTGAGGCTTGCTGCCCTCATTGCTTGTCCTCAGGGCCAGCCTTCCCTGCCGGAGCCTTCCCAACTTCTCCCCTACGTGGCCTCAGCAACTAGAGCCCCCTGGTCCCAGCTGGCCTCATCTGGTCTGACCTGCGCTCTTGGGGAGGGAGCTAAGCCAGGCTGTCTGCCAAGTGCTTCCGGGAAATGCTAGACAGGTTCTGTTACTCAGTGCCTGTGGATTCTTGCGTCACTAGTGACAGGGTTGGGGAGAGGAAGAGGCTTGGCTCCCGTGTGCTGGCATGCTCTGTCAGCTGCCCCTGGCAGCCTTGAGAGGGGATAGGGGACTCTGGGAGTCCCGAGGCAGGACTGGACATGGCGGGGCAAGCGGGAGTGGGAGGGGGTCGGCTGCCCTGCAGCACTCGGGGGAGCCCTGGGACTGAAGGGGAAGCCCGAGTGCCTTTGGCATCCAGAGGTGACTTGGTGTGGTGGCAGCAGGGTGGCTCTGAAGGCTGGCCAGCCACTAGCTGAGTAGCCCCCACCCTGGACCGCCTGGCCCCTAGAACATTCACGCTCATCAGTGAACTGGGTACGGAGTTGTCCCAAGCATACCAGGACTTCTGGGAGGATAGAGGACGGGAATGAGACCTGGGTGCACCCAGTGGGTGGTAAATGTTAACAAGCACCATCTGTTCTTGGTCCTTTCCCAGAGGTGTGGCCGGCACATACACTGGCTCCCGATCACTGCCAGTCTGAGCCGCCTGTGGCCGGATGTGTGGTCCCTGCAGTCCTTACTTACCTCATCTGAGAAATGGGGATGATAATCACCTGTGTCTGCCGGGCGTGTGAGGGTGAGCTGAGCTGGCCACGTGGCTGCACACCTGGCCAGCTTCTGCTTCCTCAGCTGTGTGTCGGGCTCGGAGGCCAGCCCTGTGCAGAGATGTAGGAGAGGCTCGAATGAAGGGCATTAAGCACCTGGCACTTAGTAGGCAGTGGTGGTGACAAAGGACACAGGGGTAGTTGGGGAGCCCAGCAGAGTGAGGAAGCGAGCCGGGGAGGGAGTCATTTTTGGGGACCCGGACTGTCTGAGCTGAGCATCCCCAAGAAGGCTCGCTAGCACCCCCCTGCACCACCCTGGGGTATTGCAGAGGCTGTGGCTGGGGAGGGGCACCAGGCCACAGCATAAGCAGGGCATATCCTCCCTATAGGGTCATTTTGCTGGAATGCTCTTGGGGAGAAATAGCCATACAATGGATAATTTTATGTTTTATTTACGTCATGAGTTAGAATACAGAGAAAACATAAAACTTCGGGGGGATTTGGGCCTGTGGCTGTTTTCTGCCATAGCCCAGCCTTCCAGGGGAGGTACGGATGCCCCCCTGGCAAGGACAGGTTCTTCGCTGAAAAAGTAGACCGCACGATCTTGGTCACACTTCTTTGTGCAGATGGAGAAGCCGAGGCCCTGGCAGCTCAGGTGACTGGCCAACCTGAGACGTGGAGCCCTCCCCTTCACCTGGCTCCTTCCCCCACCTCCCAGGCACCCCCAACTTTAAGGGATCTTTCTGATTTCTTACGTAATTCAGATGGAAAAGCGCCTGAGGGCAGCCCCCACGGTGGATCTGTGCGAAGTCGCTATTCAGGGACCTGGATTTTTGACCAAGCGTTGAGATATGCATCTGGTACGTGAGGGCCGAGGGGCAGGACGACCTGATGGGGCCGGCATGTGGGTGGGGGCACGGCCAGACAGGGCCACGAGGGGCCACGCTCAACCACCCCATCACTGCCACAGGGCAGCAAATCTGAGCCTGCCAGGGGCCTGGAGGACTTGGCCATCGGAGGGATGACAGTCTGTGGAAATCGGGAAGTCTGGAACATCAGGACCATCCCGGCAGCACCTGCTGTGGACTGCAACTTTGAAACAAGCCAAGGCTATAAAAGAGTTCTGTGGCTACATGTGTTGGAAGAGCTGGGGTTAAACAAGGTTCCTGTAGGACCTGTCCCTAAGATCCCCCTGCACGGCGCCTTCCCAAGACGGCCGTGCCTCCCACCCGCTTGATCATGGGTGTCTCTTTCCCGGGCTGCGTTCAGGAAGTTGGGTTCTAAAGAACTCTGGAAAATGCTGCTTAGTAACAGCAGCTGTGCTGTCCTGAGTACCTGTTTTGTACTGGGTACGGTGCTCTGTAGCCATAGAGTTACTGCTCCCAACTCCCCAAGATGGGTACCATTTTCCTGTGCTTAGAGAGGAAGCCTGAGGCATGAGTGTTTCCGTGACTTGTCCAGGGCCCCTGGCTGCTTAGGTAGTGAGCCAGGATTTGAACCCAGGTGGGCTGACGCTCTGCTGCACTCTCCCCAGGCCGCAACTCCCAGCCACCTGCACACAGAGCGCCTGAAGCCTGGGGTCTTAGGGTGAGTGGCAGTGAGGAGACAGGCGGGCCCTTGAACTCAGGCCTGAGACTCCGTGCACGGGGCGAGGGCCCCCACTCTGCCCTGGGGGGCAGCCAGGAGAGGGCGCAGGACTGATGACCACCCCCCTTGTGAGACTGTGTGGGTTGAGATCCGGGAGCAAGGCTTCAAGGATCCTCCGCTCTCTCTTTGGGTTGAGGGAAAAATCCCATAAAGCCGGTAGGGACCTGGCTTGCTTATCAACAGGATGAAGTGGGCAACTGGGGGGACCCATTGCAGCCTGCAGTTATTACACAGTTTGAGAAAGTCTTTAGGTCATTCACTATAGTGGGGAAACTGAGGCCCAGATCTGTGGCAGAGAGGGGGCAGGGCTGGGGCACAGAGACTTCATCTGGAAGTGGGTCAGATCTGAACCAGTTTTGCCTCATCACAGGCTGTGGCCTCTGGTCTTCTCGGGAGGGGGTCCCCCTTCCCTGGGCCACCTTCCCCTCCGTCTGCCCTTTTCCTTTCGCCTCTCCCGCCTATTCACCCCTCTGACTTTTGTCCCTCGCTTTGGGGCCCACCAGGTTCCGTACGTCACTGTCGTAACGCCGTCACCCTGCCCGTCCCCTTGCCTAGTGGTCTCTCTGCTTCCTCTCACGGAGGGCAGTGATCGCTCGTGGACTGGCTCATGGTTGGGGCTTCAGTGCCAGGCACGTTGAAAATCCTCCATAAATTCTCAGTTGGTTGAAGGGGAATTGGCAAAAACTGTTGAAGAGTGGGGTAGAGGCACAGGAAGGCAGTCGGGGTCATTATGACTCGGTGACAGGTGAGTAGAACTGCAGGACACCGTGAATTTATTGAGCCCCCGTTGTGTGCCAATCGCTGGGCTAAAGACAATGAAATACGGAATCTGATCTAATGCCCTCCCCACATTTTTATTTTTCTCTGTGAGACATGGCTCAGGCGGATAAAACCACTGGATAACAGGCTGCGAGGTTCCACGCTGGTGTTGGGATGACAGCGTCCACCTTATGACCCACAGTGGTAAGGCGGCGAGGCCACCTGTGTGTCTTGTTAGTCCTGACCTCGGTCGTGAGACGTAGGCGTCACCGTCCTGGGTCACAGGTGAGGCCGCTGAGGCCCAGACCGGAAAAGGGATGTGCCTGAGGTCAGCTGAGGGCTGTGGCAGAGCTGAGCAGACAGTCCGACTTGGTGCTCCTCAGACTTAATCAGATACCTGGAGTTTGCACCCAGTAAACAGGCCTCTGCCCCCAGGAGAGGCTGAAGGCAAAAATAGCTGGTGATGCGGGCACTCACTGAACACTTGGGCTCGTGGCAGGAACAAGCCAGTCTTCACCTAGATGCTATTGCATTATCCACCTCTTTCCCGGAAGGAAACTGAGGCCCAGCCAGTAAAGGGTAGAGCTGAGATCCCCTCCCAGGTCTGTCTTACTCTAAAGTCAGTGGTTCCTGAACCTGGTTGCTGGTCTGCTCAGAATGCCCTGAGGGACCCTTTTGAAAAACGCAGGTTCCTAGGCCCCTGGCCCCAGCTGTTGTAGGGCACTGACCCTGGCGTGGGGCCAGGGCCTCTGTATTGGTGCGAATTTCCTGGCCAGTCTGTTAGGAAGGGTGTGGCTCGGACTCAGGTGGTCGTGGGTCTCCGTGAGGGATGAGCAGGGCTCTGAGCCTGGGGCCCCTGCCAGGCTGGGTCTGATGGGCTCTGCTTGGCTTCCTGCCATGGGCCTTTTGTGTGTGCTCTGCAAGCGTGGGCTCCGCCTTGACCTGTCCGAAATGCCTACTGGGAACTCAGCCATTTCAGTCCCAGCTCCTGGGAGAAGCGCCCGGCAGAGGACTGGAGTCAGGCAGTTACACCGTGTCGGTCTCTGTATATCTGAGAGAACAAGAAAACTGCTCAGCAGACTGCGGGGGCGGGGAGGGGGTGCTCTCCCTGCAGGGCGCATCTCTAATAGGGCTGGGCACTTCCTAGGGGGGATATAGGGCCACCCCTGTGAGGTAGGTGTTTGTAGCCCCATTTGACAGATGAGCGGACTGAGGCTTAATGTGTCTAAGGGAATAACCTAGGGCATGATGCTGGTAAGTGGCAGAACAGGAACGGGGATCAGATCCATCTGGTTCAAAGACTGTCCTCTTAATCTCTGTCCCATCCTGGCAAGGAGGAGAGGTAGAAGTTACTTGAATGCATGTTGATTTCCTTCCATGGATGCCATTTATTCCTTAGTTTGAAAGAGCACTTTTATGTTCATTTCCTTTTTCCTCTCAAGGAATAAGTATAAGAAGGAGTTGTCTTCTCTGTCTTAACAGATTTGGAAACTGAGCCCCAGAGATGGGAAGTGACTTGCCCAAGGTCACTTAGAGAGTTGGGGCAGAAACTTGGAAGTAGACCCCGGGCTCCTGACTTCCAGCTCGGGGCTGTGTCTGCTGGTCCTTGCTGCTTCTCTGCTTGCTGGGACTAAGACAGCCCACTGGGTGACCCCTGCCCCCTGTCATGGAGTTCGTGACACTTGGGGGCATCACTGTGGGTCCTGGGACCTCATAGTTGCACGTGTTGGGTACTGACTGAGCTGTCCCTTTATTTCCTGTTTTCCAGGATCCTATGAGTGTGGAATCTGTGGCAAGAAGTACAAGTATTACAACTGTTTCCAGACCCACGTACGGGCACACCGAGGTGCGTGGCATCTCTGGGGCAGAGCCGAGGGCCACACCTCCCCATTCTCTGCCTGGCCTGTGGATGACCCCAGGACCCCCCCACCCCCGCACACACACACACCAGAGCGCCAGTCCTCTCACTCTGTCTGCAGTAGGGTGGAGACCCAGGTGGAGAGAAGAGGCCTCCTTACTTGGGAGAGCACACAGGGCCAGTGGGGGCGTTGGGAGGACATGCTGCCAGGCTTTTGCCACCCTTGCCCCTGCCTGCTCCACACGGGCCCACTTCCTCCCAGGGTGCATCAGTGCCGTGTGGTGTGAGCGGCCCCTGCAGGGAAGGTGCTCACATGTCCTCTTGTGCGCTCCTCCTGGCAGCCCTGGGAGTGGGGGCAGGGCGCTGTCTCCATTCTGAAGAGGAGGAGGCTGAGGGGACAGGGAGGAAGGGCAATGGGTCTAGGCCTGACTGATGGCAGGGGGCACAGGGAGGGGCCGTGAATGGGCACAGAGTGTCCTGGGCATGTTGTGGTGGGATCACCGGCTGCCCCCGCTCCTCTCGCTCTTTGGCACTGGCCGTGCCATGGGTCCAGTCCGCTCACTTCTCATTTTTCTCTTTTTTGCAGACACCGAAGCCACCTCAGGGGAGGGAGCCTCCCAAGGCAGTGAGTATTTTCCCCTTGCTCTTGTCCCCCTCAGGACTGTCCCAAGGGGCCTGTGGGTTCAGGCTTTGGGGCCAGAGGGTCTTTATGACATTGTAGGATGGTACCTCAGAGCAGCCTTTCCCAAAGTGTGTTCATGGCACACATCCTGGGGAAGCTAATACATGTTCTATCAGTAACGGGTTCTCTGGCCAAATAACCTGGGGAAGCTTGAGTTCTGCTAAGATGAACATGTTTCTTTATGGTACACTTCCCAGGGTCCCTCACTGGCAAACTCGGGGCTGATGTTTGGGAAATGCTACTTCCGAGGCTTTTCTCAAGAGCACCCATGGGCGCTAGTCTCTGGGTGCACTACCCCAGCCTGGGCCTCACAGGGCCTTGCCATTTGAGGACAGCGTTCTGCTTGCCCTGCCCCCAGATCTAAACCCACGGGCCTCAGAAGAAGCCAGATGGGTGTAGACGGGGCTGGAACCTCTCCCCGCCCAAAGAACCTGAGGTCCAGAACCTAGCCATCTACTCACAGGTGTATCCCCAACAGAACCATGTGCACATGTCCACCAAAAGATGGGAAGTGCATATTCTTTTTTTCTTTTTAAGATTTTATTTATTTGAGAGAGTGAGAGAGAGAGCGGGTGCGAGCACAAGCATAGGGAAGGGGCAGAGAGAAGCAGACCCCCCACTGAGCAGGAAGCTGGGACCCCGACGTGGGGCTTGATCCCGGGACCCTGGGATCATGACCTGAGCCGAAGGCAGACGTTCAGTGGAATGAGCCACCCAGGCGCCTGGGAACTAGGATATTCTTAGCAGCACTGTTGAAAGCCCCAGACCAGAAACCACGTGAGTGTGCCCAGTGCTAGGCGAATGGACAGATCAGTCGTGGTGTGTTCGCATGAAGCAGGGAGAAGGAATGATGTATGGCTACACGCAGCAATGTGGATTACCCACAAACACAAGGTTAGCAAAAGGAGCCCAACACAAGAGCCCCTCCTCTTAAGATCTGTGTACAGGAAGTACAAAATTGGGAGAGTGATTCGTGCTGGAAGAAATCATGGTTATCCTTAGGAAGGTGTTTCTGGTTTATGAAAATTGAAGGAGCTGAACAGTTTTCTGCATCGGGGTCAGCAGACTCTTTGGTAGGGACCAGATAGTCAGGATTTTAGACATTGCAGGCCAGACATCTCTGTCCCCACCACTCCGCTCTGCCACGTAGCATGAACATAGCCGGAGATGATATGGAAATGAATTTTTCACCAAAACAGAGGGTGGGCAGGCCGTAGTTTGTCAACCCCTATTCTTCCTGCCATAAAAGGTTTTTAAAAATAATAAACGTGATCTCCTCCCCCCGCCCCCCCCCCCGCAAAAAAAATTCCATAACAAAGCAGATTGAGGAGGTGTGTGGGCCAACGCAGGGCCTTAATTGTACGCGGTCCAGAAAGCATTTCTTCTGAGGCCCTTTCCCATCCATTCTCTCCTTGGATTCCCACATCACATGAGAGGCAGGCAGGGCAGGCTAAGATTCCGTGTTCTAGACGTTCTGAGGCTCACTTAGGCCTGACACCTGCCGGAGGACCCTGGCTAGGAAGCGGTGTAAGCCTGTCCCTCCTCCCTGAGCCCTGCCCCAGCCTATCCCCTGGCTCCCTTCTCCTTCAGAAGCTTCCTTCTCTTCAGGCTCCCGTGGTTTGCCTGTGGTCAGCCACACATTTAAAGATCTTTTCTATTTATCTTTCCTTCCTTGGCTATTCTGGGCCCCTGGCTTCTCTGGCAGCTCCTCAATGATCCATTGTGTTCTATCTGGCTTCCATGGTTCCCGGAGGCCCACTGGCTGTAGAGGACTGTCACTGGGGGTATTTTTAGTCTTTCCATCACTTTTGCCTTCCTCCCTAGGGAGTTTTCTCCCCACGGCCACTGTGCTTTATTTTATTCTCAGTCCTGCACCCCTACCCTGACCCAGGCCAGCAGCGCCTGCTCAGAAAGCCTGGCGTCCTCGTGACGGGAGCCTGACCGTGGAGCCCTGGAGCCAAAAGCGTTGTGTCGAGAATACTACCAAGTCCAGCATACCTATTTTGCAGATGAGGACACTGAGTCCCAGAGAGAACTCAGTGGAACTTGTTAGTGGTGGAGGTGGGCCTAGAAACCGGGCCTCCCGCCTTCTAGTCCAGGGTCTTTGATTTAGTTGTTAGAAAAATTGTACAGTCCGAAATGGAGGCATATGCCCAGTCACCCACCTCTTAGCTAAGAAAATAAAAGATTAGCTCCACGTCCAATTCTCTTCCTGCTGTTACATTGATTCCCTTTCCGAAACAGTGTTAGGTAACGTTTACCAAGTATTTGTTGTCTCTGAGGCATTGTGCTCTCTCATTCTTTATTACAACTCTGGGAGATGAAGGTACTATCGTTCTCATTTTGCAGATGAGAAAACCGAGGTGCAGCAGTTTGGGAGTGTGTTCAGTGTTAGTCACACTGGTTGGTGGCCGAGCCGGATTGGTGGAGTCAGGCAGCCTGACTCCAGAGCCTGTCCCCCCAGACTGATTTGCAGTGCCATTCCTAGAGTTTCTGAGCTGTCTTGGAGGCTCTGAAAATGTGGTTTCATTGACAGAAAGATCATTTTGCCTTTTTTCCTTTGCGGATAAGTCTTTTGTCCTAATCTACTCCTGCCTTAGGTGGGTCCGGGAGTGTGGTCCCCATGCGTGTTGAGAAGGAATGGGGTGGGATTCCGCAGAGCAGGGTGGTGACGCTTCTCAGTGGCAGAAAGCTGGGGGTTCTCATTTTCTTGGAGGTGGTAGGAGGGGCTGTGTGAGCAGAGGTGAGACGGTGTTTCCAGAAGCTGTGGAGGGCGACTAGCACTAGCCAGTAGGGGAGAGGCGTTTCAGGGGCAGGGACTTATCTGGAGCCAGACCCTGGATGGCCTTGACTTCTTCAGGTGTGTTCCCCAGTGTCCAGCACCGAGAGAGAATTACGGTCCAGATGGGACATGATGGGGCGTGTGGTGGTGGTTATTGTCTAGGCTGGATTGAAGCTGGAGCCAGGCTTGGAATCCTAGAATGGCCAGCCTGGAAGAAGCCATGGGAATCAGCTCATTATGACCCTCCTATCACCTCAGATTAGGGGGAAAAGAAGAGAAGCTGAACCCCGAGGTAGGGTCCACACTTGCTGAGCTGACAGTCTGAGTGAGGCAGAGCAGAACCAGGTCTCTCCTCCTCCACACCCTCCCACCTCCCCCCACTGCTGCCTGGCTGGTTCAGGGGTGGGCATGGAGGTGGCAGGGCCTGGCCCCCAGACCCTCAGAAGGACTGTGTGTGCTGACGCTGTGTGCACCTCGCTTGGGGACCAGTTAATCTCTGTGGCCCTGGGGACTTTGAGAGCCTGCAGGTGCAGTGGAAGAGATGATGGGCAGAGGCAAGGAGAAGGCTGATGTCATCTGTGCCCCTAAGTTGAGCTAAGCAGGGACCAGAAACCTTCCTGTAGAATTGCCTGGCAACCTTGGGATGGAGGGAGTCTCATCCAATTCTGTGTTTGAGTGCTGGGGAGCAGAAGAAGGGCCAGAGGCCTGGTGCGTCAGTCAGGAGTGGAAGGTGGCTTATGCAGACCGAGAAGGGCCATGTGCCCTGACTTAGCTATGGCATGGAGTTAAGTGAGCATTTGAATCTTGGCTGTTCCTCGCCCCACTGTGCAGCCTTGAGCAAGCCATTCAGTCTCCCTGTGCGGGGCCTCGTCAGGAACATGGGGGTCAGTGGACCATCCCTAGATCTGCCCAAGGAATACACACGGGAGGTCCATGCTAGTGAGTGGTGAGAGCAGTGTCCTGAGTGGGTCTGGCCTCAGAATTTGGATAGACCTAGGGATCATCCAGACTCTGGCCCTGTATTCGTTAGCTCTCGCCGTGTAACACATATCCCCAAGACTGAATGACTTAAACGAACATTGGTTATCTCGATTTGTGTGGTCAGACCTTGGGTGTGATTTCCCTGGGTCCTTTGGCTGTGGGGCTCCTGGGGCAGGGGAGGTGTGGGCCAGGGCTGTGGTTTCCTCTCAAGGCTTAGCCAGGGAAGGAGCTGCTTCAACACTCACGCGGCTGTTAGCAGGCTGGGTCCTTCCCAAGCTGTGGAACTGAGGGCCTCACTTCCCCACTGGCTGTTCCCCGGAGGCTGCCATATGGCTCTCTCTCTGGGGCAGCCCGTAAGAGCGAGGCAGTGTGAGCGAGACGAAAGTCACGGTCTTTTGTAACCTAACCTCAGAAATGATGTCCCATCACTTTATCACATTCCCTTCATTAGAAGCAAATCCCTAGGTCCCGCTCAGGCTCAAAGCAAAGGGATGACACGGGTGTGTACGCCAGGAGGCCAGGGTCATTGGGAAGCTGCCTATCACAGGCCCTCCTCGCTGTAGGGCTTGGGACAGGTCCCTTCTGATCCTCTGTCTACACGTGTGTTCAATGGGTTACGACTTCCTGCCTTGGTCACAAGGACCAACGGAGGAAAGGTAGACGAAGTGCCCGGCCTGGCCCCTTGCGCATGCAGCGCCAGGAAATAGTAGGTGCAGTGACCGTTACTCTCTTGTAACCTCAAGGCGGGGGAGCTTAGGAGCTCGGCTCACCCAGAGTGGGATTGGGGTTTGGTTTGAACGTTGCTTCAAGGCTCTCATATCTCCTTGTGTAGAGAACCCCTAACACTCCCGGGACAGACTGTCCACGGGTCACTGGTTGGGGCCGGTGTGGCCTAGTCCCATGTTGGCTTCTAAGGCAGATGAGCTGGCCCCCCAAAAAATCCCCAGCCCAAGAGTCCAAAGTCCTGGTAACTGCCTGTGTCTTTCCATCCCCCACAGATAATTTCAGGTACACGTGTGACATCTGTGGGAAAAAGTATAAGTACTACAGCTGTTTCCAGGAGCACCGGGACCTGCACGCCGTGGATGGTGAGTCGGGCCCCTCGCTCTGTGAAGAGGAGCACCCCCACCCCCACCCCTGGCACCAGGGCTGCTCATCTGGCTCCCCCCTCCAACCACCAGTTGTCCCCTCTCTTCTCCCACCCAGAGGAAGGTCAGGCAGCAGTCAGGCCATGAGGGGAGTGACCGACCCTTGAGGGTTCTGAGAAAGAGAAGGTCCCCGTCATACTCCATATATTCTTCTGATTAGGGTAGCCCAAGTGAAATTGCCATTTTGGTAGGTCAGAATCCGTCGAATTTCAGCAATTTCATATCGATGCGTTTTACAATTTTGTACTGAGTATTCACATGCTCTGATGAAATTAAACCAGTTTTTTAAAATGAATGGTGATATTTTAGCATCTTAGGTTATAGAGTTAGAAATTAGAACCATAAGTTTAGGTAATTTATTTTTAGACTCTCAAGCCTAGAAATAGGGTCTTGGACCGGGAAAGGATCGAGGGGGCTTCCTCTCTAGCTCTGCACCCCGGCCTGTCGCAAGCTGTGACAGCCAGGCCCTGCCGCCCATTGCCACTGGCTTGTCCTTCTTCTCATCCTCTCTTTTTCTCCTAACTGGTCTCTTCCTCTTTTTCTCCTGTCCTGGCACTCTAGAGTGGCTGCAGCGATCCAGAAACAGGATCCAGAAACAGGCCGGGCAGATAGCATCTGCCCTCTTCTGGGTTGGGCCCTAGCCCATGGGGAGGATGAGGAACGGAGGCATGGGCTGCGTCCTGGTTGGGATGTGCCCTCCTGTGGCCCCTGGTTTTCTGGGGTGTCCACGCTGGCTACGGCGGCTCTCCTGGGTCCCAGAGAGGCTGGGAGCGTTGGGCAGAGGCAGCTGTGGGCAGGGACTAACAGGGCTCCTGTTTGCTTCTTTCCTTCTGCGGCTGCTGCCTCCCACCCGGGCGCAGTGTTTAGTGTGGAAGGGGCCCCCGAGAATCGGGCAGGTAAGTCCTTGGTAACTGCCCACCTCCCTGTCCCCTCCTGGGCTCCCAAGACCTGGTCACCAGGGCGCTAAGGGCTGTGTGTTCTCCCACAGACCCCTTCGACCAAGGTGTTGTGGCCACTGACGAGGTGAAGGAGGAGCCCCCGGAACCATTCCAGAAAATTGGGCCAAGTATGCGGGCCTCTTTCTGGGGGTGGGCTGGGTGGGGAGACAGCTGGGGGCCAGCTGAGGGGGGCGGGGTGAGTCTTGCCATTGGAAGGGGGTGACCTCACTCATCCCGCAACAGTGCTACTGGCCAGTGATCGCTGGCTTCCTTACACCTCACTTTGCCACCTGTCAGATGGGCCAGTCTTAGGACTTCAGCTTTTGAGGAGCAGCAGAACAGCACAGGGTCAAGGTCAGGGCAGTGAGTGTAGCACATGCTTGGTGCCCTGGTGGTCTGTTAGCCGTCCTGAGCCTCGGCTCCTCACCTGTCAATGAGGACTACATTTCCCCAAAGGTTTGTTGGGGGATTAAATGAGATCATGAATGTAAATCACCTGTTAGCACAGTGCCTGGTACATAATAGGTGCTCGGAAAATAACCCTTGTTGTCATCATCTGCAAATGAAGGGGTTCATCGGCAAATGAAGCCATCCAAGGGAGCCACATGGACAACCTGTCCTTGTCCCATGAAACCCCTGAGGGCAGATGCCACACCTGCTGCCTGTTCTCAGCGCACGTGCGTGGAGTGTGGGGAGGACACAGTGGGTGAAGCAGTTGTGGCCCTGCCTTTGGGTACTTGGCACAGGAAGGGGGCAGTAGGTCAGTGTGCAGATAGTTAGAGCATAACCTGCAGCACAGGGAGCCATGGGGGCCGGGGAAGCACCTGACCAGCCCTGGGAAGCAGGGAGGCTCCTGCTTTGGGGACCAGGGTGGGGAATGAGCTCTTGAATCACGGGGTGAAGGTAGGAGAGCAGCTCTTGTTCTAGGGAATTGAAAGGCCAATCAGTTTCTGAGTTCGGGTCTTAGCCTTGAATGCCAGAGGAAGGCATCTAGACTTCCTTCTGAGGGAAATGAGCTGGAGAGTTTCCCAAGTGGGGAAGGGACTTGATCAGATTCACATTTTAGGAAGACCATTTTGGCTGTTTCTAGAAGAATCGATTGGGTGGAGTCAGCCAGTGAGAGGTGTCTGGTCCAGCCCTTCAGGAATTTGCATTCCTCCTCCTCTCGCTTACCACCCAGCAAGAAAAGACCTTTGTTGACTGTGCTTCATTACAATAAGGATTTCAGGTAGCTTGCAAAAATACACACGCAAACATTGAATGAATGCATGAGGACATCTTAGGGCAGGAAAAACAGCGAAGCTGGAGGTGTTCCTCACAGGGTGGAGCTTGGCCCTGACCTTTGGAATGCGTTGACTGGGTCATTGCTTTCTTTGAACTCTTAAGGACTCAGGAGACTGGGGTTGGAAGAGTATCTGTGAAGCGGTTAGTGCAGTACTTGTCAAGTTTACTATGCGCATGTGTCCAGTTTCTCTCTCTCGAAGAAAATAAGGAAACCCTCAACGCTAAAACTGCTAAAAGTTAAACTGTGGCGAAACCCACCTGCGAGTGAGCCCTGTTCTGTGATGGACAATTATAGACAGATACAGGATGGGGACAGTGGGATCTGTGACCTGCCATCTCAGAACTGCCGGTCTGCTGCCCCCGGGTTAGCCCTGCCCTTCCATCCTTAGCATCGTAATTATGAAAATAGAATTGGAGTCAGGCACGGGTTTGAATGCTGACATCACCAGTTGACTAGCCACTTCCCCCTTCTTAGTGTCCTTTGACTCATCTGGAAGTTGGGGATGAGAACATCTCTCTGTTCTGTAAGGCCGCTGGAGGATGCATGCAGGAAGGGACTAGCCCAGCCCCTGGCTTGTATTCAGGGTGTAACAAATGAGTGATGTTGTCAAGAAATGGCCAAGACTGGGAGCTTTAGAGCATCCCACCTATGAAACCCCCGCTCTACACTTCATACCTGCTTGACATCCTACACACTTTATGATCTCCCTAATCCACGGTTTCCTTAACTCAAGAATGGGCTGATGACAAGAAAACTCACTACATGTAGAACTAGATGAAACTTGTTCCGTATATCAGTAACTGAGTTGGACAGACGACCAGTGCTAGGATCTGGGAGGAATTGTCACACATCATACATAGTTGGGAATTGCATTGAGAAAACGGAACTGGGTTTGGCTCCCTGCATGCTCCTCCCAGCTTGACCTTTTGAAACTGAGATTGCTAGAATAGTGTGAGCATCTCCTGTTACCACTCAGGATCTGCCTTATGAGATAAGAGTGCTGCATCTTGGGTTTCAAGCAGGCCAAGGTCACAGAACCCTAAAAATGACAAGCTGTAGAGTAAGAGGAGTCATGAGAGGCACAGAGCCCCACAAAGGGACTTTGGCCACAGGTAGAGCTTTGTGGGTCCTGGAAGAGGAAATCCCCAGAAGCAGTGCATGCTGGGAAGTACACTGTCCACATCCACGTCACCTGAGCAAATTGGGGAGTTAGGTACTTAGGGAGGAGGAAGCTGGAGCCATGACAGCAGAAGAATCCTTCTAGAAGGAGACAGTTGGTCACAGGGGTCCTGCGTGTCAGCCTGCTGTCCAGCTGCAGATCTGAGAATTACTACCGTGATAGTGGTCTGCCATGATAATTTACTGCCGTGATAATGGGAGGCTCAAGAACAGTTCACTCATGTCTACTGAAAACAGTAAGTCTGGATCATCTATAGTTTACTCGATTTTTATATGTGGCTAAGGATGAGTAACTTGAAAAACTTTGAAATTAAAAGAAAAAAACCCAAAGCGTGAAACTATAAAAATTCCACCTAACAAGACAGAATTTAGGAGACTCGGAGGAAAAGCATACCTCTAAAAATGACCTACTACAAAATCTAGAAGAAAATTCTGTTTGACCACCACAACTGAATCTAATATGACTTCTCTTAGTCTGCTTGGACTGTCATAACAAAATGCCAGACTGGATGACTTAAACAGCTTTATTTTCTCACAGTTCTGGAGGCTGGAAGTCCAAGGTCCAAGTGCCAGCCTGGTCAAGGTTCTGGTGAGAACCTTCTTCCTGACTTGGGGATGGCCACCTTCCGTCTGTGCCCCTCACGTGGTGGGAGACTGATGCAAGCAAGCTCCCTGGTGCCTCTTGTTACAAGGGCACTAATCCAGTCATGAGGGCCCTACCCTCATGACCTCCTCTCAACCCAGTTACTTACCACAGGCCCCATGTCCAAACACCATCACATGGGGAGGTGGGGCATCAACAGTTGACTTTGGGGGTGGGGTGGGGGCCACGGTTCAGTCCATACCATGACCCCTGTGAGAGAGGAGCCTGAAATTGTCCAGTGACAGAGCAGCAGGATAAAATGAAGAGGCAGAGAAAGGAGCGAGGTGAAGGACTGCAGAGAAACAGAAAAGAATTAAAACCTACATTGTGCATAGTAAAGAGCAGAGTTGATCTGCAGAAATGGAATTAATTATGGGGAGGAGAAACCTGAACAGATCAAGAGAACAAGGGGAAAACAAGCTAACTATGGAGCCTGGGGAGCCAGTTCCAGATAATTGTACCAGTGGGACAGAAGCAATGCTCCAAAGATACAATAGAAGAAAGATTTGCTAAAGGCAGACCCATGTATGCTGATTTAAGGGCTCACCGTATGTCAGGGGATGACAGATGATTGGGCTATAATCTTCCTCAATATAAAGAGACCCATAACTCCGTAGATCTTTGTGACTTTTTAAAACTATAAAGATGAAGGAAAAAAACATGCAGGCATCCAGGCATAAGAAAAGGCCGTTATTAACAGATGAATCCAAGGGGAATTGCCTCAGACTTCTGCACAGTACTCAGTGCCAAAAGATAATGGAATATGTTTTGATGGGAAACGTAGATTACAACCTAAGAATTTTATATCTAGACAGATTGTAATTTATGAGTAAAGGGAAAAGTGAGGGCTTGAAAAAACACTATTTTCCCCGTGTACCCATCTTCAAAAAATTCATAAAATACACTGCAGTTGTGAGGAATGAATTCATAGCACAGGAGGACTTGTGGTCAGTGTTAAAACCAGATAAACTAGAGATAAGTTTAAAATGTTGTGAATATGATTACAAAATTGAATGCAAAAGACAAAGATCATTCTACAGTATTAAAAACGACTTGTAAGAACACGCGAAGGAAGGAATAGGTGAAGGATACGGTAGAGTAGATTAAAGCAGTCCTTCCCATAGTGTGGGCCCTAGACCAGCAGCAGCACCATTTCCTGGAAGCTTATCAGAAAAGTAAATTCTTAGGCTTCACCCCAGACCCATGGAATCGGAATCTCTGGGGCGGAGCCGGGCAATCTGTGTTGTAACCGCCCTTCTAGATGATTCTCAAACCTGCTGAAGTTTGAGAAGCATGGAGTTAAGCTACCTTTCTCCATGGTAATAGACTTGAAAACGTCGTTTTCTGCTTAACTGTAACAGACAGATGTATCTTACATGCTGTGTAAAACAGACAAAGGAGAATATTGGAAAATAATGGAATATTGGAGAATAATGGAAAGGCAGAGAAAAGATTTCCTGCATCAAACAACAGAAAACGAAGGAAACAAACCAGAAAGGGTAGAATATGAAAAAAATAAAGGAATCAAAACACAGAACAAGTAAAACCAAGTCAATTATAGCAATAAAAGGAAATGGCATAATCTCTTTTATTAGAAGACAAAGGTTCTCCAGTTAATTTGAAATAATGGTTTATTAGAGACATACCTCATAATTCCTCATCTTATACTCTTTCTCAGGGAGCTCCCTCTTGCTTCCCTAACTAATTGAATTCCCTATTGGGATTTTCATAGCACTGTAAATGTCTCCTTTAAGAACACCCATTGTGGTTGCAGTTTTTAAGTTTGTGTGATTATTTGATTTTTCTGTCTCCTTTTCCAGACTGTAAGCTCCTTGAAGGCAGGAACCATGATTGCTTTTGCTCAGCATTTTGTGGTGGCATTTGCCGAAGTATCTTTTTAATCAATTTTCCCAAGAAAAATTTAGGGAAGTGTTTTTAGGCGCATGCAAACAAGGAGAAAGGAGGCTCTTATAAATGATCAAGAATTAATAACTACTGTCAGACGAACTAATACAACAGTGTAATTAAATATCTGAGCAGTGGTTCTTCAAGTTTCCTGTGTGTCAGATTTTTCTAGGGGGCCTGTTAAAACACAGATTCCTGGATCCTGGTCCTAGAACTTATCTTTCAGTGTGTCTTGGAGAAGTCTTGAGAATTTGCATTTCTGACCGATTGTCCGATGATGCTAATGCTGCCGGTCCTGGTCCAGGGACCACACCTTTTAGAAGCACTGTGTTAGAAAATAATGTCGTGTTCTGAAGGCTACAGTTAACAGTGATGATTTTGATCTCATGGGCCTTATTTATATGCATCAGACACATTGCATCTAAATATACAAAATAAATTTGGAAGTACGACACAATGGAAGGATTGATCACAACATTCAGTCTTCAATAGAACGGGTAGACAAATAGGATCAAATAGGGTTTGAATAATACAATTAATACAGTTGCTCTAACAGCTTTGAAGCCTATGAACAGCAAATAGTAGATCTTTTCCAGTGTTCGTGCATCAGTTATAAAAGTTGTGAAAATGTTTTAAGTCCATGTTGAGAGAGAAAAACCATACACAGAATTAAAAAAAAAATTGAGAAAAAAATACTTGTAACATATAAACAAAATTGTTGATGTCCTTAATGAATGGAGTTCTTGGCAATTAAAAAAAGGTAAATATACCAATGGAAACATCGGCTGTGAACACAAATGGGAAAGTCACAGAAGAAAAAGTGCGGTTAATTAAACGTGAAAAATAGTCAATTTTCTTAGAACGCAGACAAGTGGAACTTGAAAGCAGCAGTGCAGTGTGGTTCCCCCTTATAAGGCAAATCTTTCTGATTGGGATGAAAATTGACCCAACTTTTTGATATGTAGTTGGTGCTATGGTTATCAAAAGCCTTCAAAATGCATACCCTTAATTTATCCTGAGGAAATAACAAGCAACAATTATGCATAAATCTTTATTTTGCAGCGATATGAAAAATAATGAGCAAATGGGCAAACATTTCTATAGGGATGTGGATCACAGCATTTTTTTTTTTTTTTTTTTTTTTTTTTTTTTTGTAAGGGAAAAATTTTGAAACAATCCATATGTCCCCTGGTGTAGTAGACTGGCTCAGCAGATTTCAAAGTCCGGGGGGAACCATGCAGCCAATAAATGCAGTAGGGATCGATGTTTATTGACTAAGCAAGATGTCCACAAAGTATTGTCGATTGAATACACCAGGTTACAAAGAGGATATGGATCAGGGCTGGCTAATTCAAGGCCCACCGGAGCCAGACAGATGACGTCAGGGGGAGAGAAGTCCGCTCTGGAAGAGATGGGAGGGAGGGGTGGGGCCTGGGGCGGATGGCAAGGTTGCACGCTCCCCCTCCAAGGGGTAGCTGCTCCTCTTTGTTCGGGGGTGACAGATGATTGAAATTTCTCTTACTCTTTAAATTTTGTATTTGTATTTATCAGTATTTTATAATTTTCCCCCAGTGAACAATATTACATCAGAAATTTTTAAGAAGAAAGAAGTTAGGCAGTGCCAAAAGAGAGGTAAAGATAAAGTCTGGTGGGACCCAAGAGGAAGATGTGACCCCCTCCTGCTGGGGGGTGGGGGCGCTTGGGACGGGGAAGGTCCTGGAGACGAGGGGACCCAAGTGTGGCCATTGCAGAAGGCAGGGCTCGCGAAGGGGCTGAGCGAGATCTTGGCACTGGGGGGTCAGCTCAGGTCACCACACATTTCCTGAACACCAGGGCCTGGGGGTGGAGTGTTGGAGAAACCGCGTGTGCCAGGTACTGTTCTAAGCACTTGACATATAAATTTAATCCTCGCAGCAATCCTAGAAGGTGGTCCTATTATTACCCCCGTTTACAGATAGGAAAACTGAGGCACAGAGAGGTTAAGAGATTTGCCCAAGGTCACACAGCTGGACATGGAGGAGCTGGGATTTGAACCCAGGCGGTCTGACTCCAGTGGGCTCCTGATTGTACTTGGTCCCAGGATGAGGGGGAGTCGGAGGGGAGGGAGCATGCTGCTGCTTCTGGACGGGAGTCAGGAGCCCATTCCCACCCTTTCCTCTCCTTGGACAGAAACTGGCAATTACACCTGTGAATTCTGCGGAAAGCAGTACAAGTACTACACGCCCTACCAGGAGCACGTGGCCTTACACGCCCCCATCAGTGAGTACCTTCTCTGGTTGGGGGAGGGGTGGGCCAGCCCTAGGCGGAGGCTTTGCCAGGGGAGGGTGAGTGCAAAGATGAGCTTGGCCCCGGGCAATCTCCAGGTATCCAGGTCTGACCTGGGCCACCTTACTGCGGAAGCTGGAATAGTTGGGAAGGCCGCATCCTTCAGCCAGGAAAGCCTGAGTCGCCATCGGGAGACTCAGGGTGGGCATCGATCATCCACATCCTTCAGTGGTCCTGTCCTCACCTCTAAGCACCTCTGAATCAAGTGGTTCCTGAGAGCCAGGGCCACGTGATGCAGCTAAGCCATGGCCAGCTAGACAAGACAGCTGCCTCTTTGCCCTTGGTGGTGGAAGGGGTGGAAAGCTAGAAGGGGCACTAAGCCAAGACTCAGAAGCCCTGGGTTTTAATCGGCTGGGTTGCAGGGTTGCGTGACCTTGGGCAGGTCCCATCCTGTCTCTGGCCCTCAATCTCTCCCTTCTCCCTTGGCCTGGAAGAAAAAAGTTCTGAGGGCCCTTCCTGTGGGACATCCCAGCCTTCCATTCTCCTGAAACTACTGATTTCACAGCTTCCCTCCTGTGTGTCAGAGGGGGCTCCATCCTTAGATCCCCAGGTATGTGGGCAAGGAGGGTATGAGAGATTTAGGCTAGATCCAACAGAGGATTGGTTTGCCAAGGCTGAAACAGCCCCTCCAGTGGCCTTCGGATCTGGAGATTTGTACGCCGATGGGTTCTGTGTGGAATTAGGGGCTGGACTTGACCGCTTCAGGTGGTACCCAGGGCTCAGGCTTGAGGACCCTGGGTCTGATGAGAGTATTTAGAACCTACACTGACTGCAGAAGTCCTTACAAATGGAGTCATATAATAATACTCTTTGTATCTGGCTGCTTTCACGTGGCAAAATGTCTTTAAGACTCATACATGTAGTATATATCAGTTCATTCTTTTTGACTGCTGAGCAGTATTCCATTTTATGAAAATACCACATTTGGTTTAGTCTTTTGTTGTTCATTTCGGTTGTTTCCTGTTTTAGGCTCTTATGAATGAAGCTGCTATGAAAGTGTTTGTAGGAGGCTTTTTGGGGGCATATGTGTCTATTTCTCTCAGATAAACACCAGGGAGTAAAATTGCTAGGTCATAGGGGAGAGTATTTAACTTCATAAGAACTTACAAACCATTTTCCAAAATGTAGCATCTTGCACTCCCTCTAGCCACGTACGGGAGTTCTACTTGCTCCACATTCTTGCCAACATTTGGAGGTGATGGGCTCTTTAATTCTAGCTATTCCTGTGAGTGTGTAGTGGTCATTGTGGTGTTAATTTATATTTTCTTGATGACCGATGACATTGAGCACTTTTTCATCTGCATATGGACCATTTGTATACTTTACTATGCAGATTGTCTAAAGTCTTTAGCCCATTTTGTGGTTGGGGTGTTTGTCTTTGTATTATTAAATTGTAAGAGCTCTCTTTATATATTCTAGATCCAGGTCTTATATACGAATATTTGCTCCGTCTTCAGCATGCTCTCTGATTTTCGTACAGTATCTTTTGATGAATAGTTTTTATTTTGACAAAGTCTAACTTACCAATTTTTTTCTATGGTTAGTACTGTCTGGGTCCTGCCCAGAATATCTTAGCTACCTCAAGATTGTGAAGATATTCTCTTTAATTATCTTTTAGAAGCTTTATAATTTTAGGGGCACCCGGGTGGCTCATTCGTTAAGAATCTGCCTTTGGCTCAGGTCATGATCCCAGGGTGCTGGGATTGAGCCCCGCGCCAGGCTCTCTGCTCAGCCTGCTTCTCCCTCTCCCACTCCCCCTGCTTGTGTTCCCTCTCTTGCTGTGTCTCTCTCTGTCAAATAAATAAAATCTTAAAAAAACAAAAAAAGAAGCTTTATAATTTTAGCCTTTGGATTTAGGTCTGTGATCTTTTCAAGTTAACTGTGAATGGTGAGAGATAGGAGTTGAGATTCATTTTTTTCCCATATGGAGATCTGCTTGTTCCATCATTTGTTAAAAGTTGTTCTTTCCCCATTGCATTGCATTGTAACCTTTGTTGAAAATCAGATGCATGCATAAGTATATATGAGTTTATTTCTGTTTTGTCAGTCTGTTTATCTATGTTTATGCCAATATGGTCTTATTTACTGGAGTTTTATAGTAAATCTTAAATTCAGGTACTCTTGGTTTTTCAACTTTGTCCTTTTAATAGAATATTGGTCAATTTTAGGAACTTTGCTTTCCCATATAAATGTTAGGGGAATTTCTAATATCCAGTTTCTAAAAAAAAATCCAACTGGGATTCTGTTCAGGATTACCCTGAATCTATAGACCAATTTAGAGAGAATAGACATCATAATAATACTGGGTATTCCAATCCATGAATATGGTATATCTCTCCAAGTAAGGTCTTTTTTTCTCAGCAGTAGTTTATATTTTTCAGAGTAGAAGTCTTATACATATTTCATGAAATTATCTCTGAGTACTTTATGTTTTTTGCTACTATGATTTTTAGTTGTCCAATTACTTGTTGCTGTTACATAAAAACAAAATTTTTGTGTATTGATTTTGTGTCCTGAAATTTTGCTAAGTTCACTAATAGTGAACTAGTCCTAATAGCTTTTTTGTCAATTTCTTAGGATTTTCCTTGTACCTACTGATTTCATCTACCAATAAAGATAGCTCTACTTCTTTCTTTCCAGTCTGTATTCTTCTTTTTTTCATTTCACTATACTAGGACCCTCCAGTACATTGTGGAATAGAAGAATTGAGTATTTCTGCCTTTTTCCTAATCATAGGGTTCAGTTTTTCACCATGAACAGTGATCATTTTCATCAGTTAGTATTACATTTGCTGAAGTAGGTTTTTATAAATGCCTTTTATCAGTTGAGGAGGTTACCTTTTATTTCTAGTTTACTGAAATTTTCTGTCATAAATCATTTTTATCTTTTTTCCTCCATCTATTGAGATGATTCTAGGATTCTTTTATTCTGGTAATATGGTATATTACATGGATTGATTTGTTGTTATTTTTTTTTTTAAGATTTTATTTATTTATTTGACAGAGAGAGCTCAACCAGGGGGAGCAGCAGGCAAAGGCTGAGGGAGAAGCAGGCTCCCTGCCAAGCAAGGGAGGACCCTGGGATTATGACCTGAGCCAAAGGCAGACGCTTAACCGACTGAGCCATTCAGGCACCCTTATTGTCATTGTTCTTAAATAAATCACCATGCCTGTACTTTATTAAAACACATTAAAACTATCAGAGAGTCCCAACTATGAAATGAACTGAAGAAACTTACAATGTTAGGATATTTCCTCTTTGCCTAGTGAGTGACTTCTTCTGTGAAACTTCTTTTTCTTGGAAAGGTATCTAAATTACTTTAAGACCTAGGGTAGTTTGTATACAGAGTTATTTGCTTTCAAGAACATACTTTCTGATCACTTCTATCTAAAATTCCCCAGGATTTTACCTGGTTTTTAGATTTTATTTTATTTATTTGACAGAGAGAGAGACAGCAAGAGAGGGAACACAAGCAGGGGGAGTAGGAGAGGGAGAAGCAGGCTTTCCACAGAGCAGGGAACCTGATGCGGGGCTCGATCCCAGGACCCCGGGATCATGACCTGAGCCGAAGGCAGATGCTTAACGACTGAGCCACCCAGGTGCCCCTTTACATAGTTTTTAATATCACTCCCAAAACTGACTTAAGGTTAGGGAACTACAGTCCTAGAATTAGCCGTGCCCCATGAATATTAGTGGTTTGTTGATGATGGTCATAATCAAGAAAATAAATATTTCTGGTGATTTTTTTTTAAACAGTATTGAGGCATACTGTCATACAATAAAGTGCCTATATTTAAATTGTACAGTTTGATAAGTTTTGACCTATGTATGCACTCATGAAATCATCACTGCAATTAAGATATCAAACACATCCATCACTCTGAAGTTTTTTTGTGTTCTTTTATAATCCCTTACTCACCACTTGCCCATCCCCAGGCAAACACTGATGTACTTTCTGTTATTATAGATTAGTTTACATTTTCTAGAATATTGCATATATAGCATCTTACAGTATATATCCTTTTTGTGTGTTTGTGGGGGTCTGGCTTCTTTTACTCACCATGATTGTTTTAAGATTCATCCATGGTTGCATGTATCAGTAGTTCATTCCCTTTAATTGATGAGTATTTCATTGCATAGATACACGTACCACAGTTTGCTTTATTCACTTGTGGACGGACATTTGGGTTGTTTCTAGTTCGGAGCTAATACAAATAAAGTTGCTCTGAACATTTGTGTACTTGTATGGGCAGTTGGTTTCATTAATCTTGAGTAAACACCTGGGAGTGGAATAGCTGGATCATATGATAGGTGTACATTTAACTTTTAAGAAACAACTAAACTGTTTTTCAAAGTGGTTATGCCATTTTGCATTCCAACCAGTAGTGTACTTTTCTTTTTTGTAATGTAAATTGGGTATCAGGGTAAAACTGGCCTCTTAGAAATGAGTTGGGAGGAGTATTCCCTGAGTATAGTGTCAGTTAGGTGAAGTTGCTTAATAATGTTGTTCAAATCTCTATACCTTTTTAGGCTTAAAAAAAAAAAATGTGCTTGTTCTATCAAGTACTAAGAGGCAGGCATTAAAATCTACAACTCTAATTGTGGATATGCTGTTTCTCCCTTTAGTTCTGTCAGTTTTTGATTCATGTACTTTGAAACTTTGCTTTTAGGTGCACACACTTAGGATCATTATGTCTTGGTGACCCTTTTAAAATTGTTCAGTACCTTTATTTATCTTTTTATTTCTTAATTTCTTTATTTAACAGGTAATAACTGTTGTCCTGAAATCTGCTTTACCTGATATCAATATAGCTACTACAGCTTTCTTAGGATTAGTATTTGCATGGTATATTTCTTTTGATCTTTTTCTTTTAATCTCTCTGTGTCTTTCTATTCGAAGTGTGTGCATATAGTTGGTTCTCACTCTTTTCTCTAGTCTGGTAATCCCTGCCTTTTAAATGAAGTGTTTCACCCATTTACATTTAATATTATTTATTGATACGGTTGAATTTTTTATTTCATATTTTTTGTATTTTGTATATTTTGTTTTGTTTTTTCTGTTTGTCCCATCTCATCTTGTTCATTTTTTCTTCTTTTCTTGCCTTCTTTAATATTGAGAACTTAAAAAAAAAAATTTCCTTTGTTAGCTTTCTAGCTATACCTCTTTTTCTTTAGTAGTTACTTTGTGGTTTATAATGTACATCTTTTATGTATTACAATCTACCACAAATTTAATTTATAACATCACTAAGGACCTTATAACAGTGCACTTCCATTTACTACTTTCCTGTCCTTCGTGCTATTCTTATCATATGTCCATGAGTACATAAGTTATAAACCCAACAATTATTCTTTTTGCTTTAAACAGTCAATTATTTGTTAACTAAGAAATGAGAAAATGCTTTTTTATTTTCTAACATATTTACCACTTCCTGTACTTTTATTTCCTTTGTATGAATCTGAATTCCATCTATTATCATTTTCCCTCATTCTTTGAAGAACTTCCTTTAACACTTACTTATATTGTAGGTTTGTTGGTGAAAGAATCTCTTAACTAAAGATGTTTTTATTTCACCTGTTCTTTTGATGGATATTTTCTCTGGATATGAAATTCTAAGTTGAGAAATTTTTCTTTCAGCACTTTAAAAATGTCATTCTTTTATATTCTGGTTTATGTTGTTTCTGATGAAAAGTCAGATTATTCTGATAGTTTTTCTATATTTAATGTGTCTTTTTTGTGTGGGTGATTTTAAATATATCTTTGTGTTACTGTTTTTTTCGCAACTTGATTTTGGTGTATAGTTTTCTTTGTGTTTATTCTGTTTGGGGTTCATTGAATTTCTTGGTTCAGTGGGTTTATATTTTTCATCAGATTCGGAAAATTTCAGCCAGTATTTCTGCACATATTCTTATTACCCAATCTCTCTTTCTTCTGTTGTTGAGACTTTACATATGTGTTAAACCATTTGGTGATGAAGCTCCATTTAGTTTATCAGTCCTGTTTTCCCTTTGAGCTTCAATTTGGATAGTTTCTAGTACCTTGTCTTTAAGTTTGCTGTTCTTTTCTTCTCTAGTATGCAGTCTGTTTTATTAGAAAAATCTGTCAAGTGAATTTTTCTTTTCAGCTACCCTACTTTTCATCTCTGTAATTTCCATTTGGTTCCCTTTTATAGCGTTTCTTTTTTCATTGTGTTCATATTATCCTTTAAATCCTTGAGCATATCTATGAAAGCTGTTTTAAGGTCCTTGTCAGCAGATTCTGTCATCCCTGTCATGTCTGTATGTTACTGTTGATTGATATTTTTTCCTGATTATTAGTCACATTTTCTTGCTTCGCCTCACAAGTAATTTTTTATTCTGTGCTGCACATTGCAGTGTTTGTTGAGCATCTGGAGTTTGTTATCTTCCTTTGAAAAGTGTTGGATTTTGTTATGGCAGGCAGTTACTTTACATACAGATCGGCTTCATACCTCAAAGGTTTGTTTTTAAACTGTTAGGGTGGGTCTCCGGTTGTTCTTATTCTAGGGTTAGAGTAATCCTTCTAAGGCCTGGCCTTTCTGGGTCCCAAACTAAACGCCCGAGGTGTTCAACAAGGTCCGTCTTCTGTGGCAGATGGGAACTCAGGCATCTCATCTTGTGAGACTCCTGAATCCTTCCTTGGCTCACAGCCCCCAGCAGCAGTTACCTGCCAGACTTTTCAGAGGCTCCTTTTATACAATCAGTTTGGCATCCAGCCATATACTTGAAGGGGGTCTCTCTGCACATTTCTGGAGTTCTTTTTTTTTTTTTTTTTCCTTCAAAATTCCCTTCTTTTCATTATTATATCCTGCTAATTCCAGCCACCTCAGAAGCCCTGAACTCTGACCATTGTCTCCTCCATTCAGCCAGACTGCAGTGCCTTCTTTGGGCTCCACCCCTGTGCCGTGGTCCAGAAGGTGTCCAGGCAGAGACTGGAGTGATCTCACATCAGGGCTTCCCTTGTGAATCACAGCCCTGTGCTGCCTACTGTTAAAGGTCTGAAAACTGTTTTCCTGTATTTTGTCCAGCTTCACAGTTGAATCTGGAGGAGGGCTTAGTCCTACACCGGGAACTCCATGATGGCCAGAGGAGTAAGGTCTGCAGTTCTCTTCCTAAGATGAAATTCCATGAAGAGGCATTCCCAAATGAGACTCCTTGTGCCACAGCTCCCGCGCATTCCCTCTTCCAGCCTTTGCGCACGCTCTTCCCATTTGCCTCGAATGCATCTTCACCCTCCTCCGCCTCGTGAAGGTTTCAGGGAGCCCCCCTGGTCTCTCTACGCTCTTGGTAGCCCCGTGGTTACTTTTCTCAAATCCTTATATTCTCTGAATTTTTTTTTTTTTGCTCCTGTTGAATTTTCAGCTTTACAGACAGGAGAGACCTCAGTACTCTTCTTATTTTTAAATATCTCTTAGATGTAAATATCTCATGTGTGTTCTTTATAAGGGCAGAGGGCAGTCAGCCAGTCTGTCTGAAGCTCGCTCTTCTTTTCCTGGTGAGAACTTGGGTAGGAATTCCAGCCTGATAACATTCCATGTGAGAAGGTCCACAGATGGAGCACACTGTTGAGTGAAAGGAGTTAGGAGTCTGGGAAGTTCATCCTGCTCCATCCCTATCTGCTCTGTGACCCTGAAGTGGTTCCTGTACCTTTCTGAGCTCTGAGTGCCCCTCTGCCTTAGATATACCTCCAGGGCTGATGGGAGGGTGACATAGGACATAGCTTCTCATGTCTCCTCTGCGACATCCCATCTTTGATGTGCTCTGCTTAAGTGGTTCTGAGTTTTGCTTTTCTGGCCATTCACGCATTGATTCTCTGATTCCACAACACCTCTTGAGCACTTCTGTGTGTCAGGGATTGTGCCAGGTCCTGAGTGCATGATTGGGCCTAGCTGGCAGTCTGCCCTCACAGAGCATTCAGGCTATTGGGGAAAAGAGACCTCAATCAAAAGATCACACCGTGTATCGGTATGGGTGGTGATCAGTGCTTGGAAGGGGCGAGGGGAGGGGACAGAAAGACTGAAAGATACATGATCAGGTGAGGTGTCAGGGAGGGGTACCAGAGGAAGTGATGCTTAAGTGGAGGTGTGTTGGACCAGCATGAGTTACCCAGGCAAAAACTGGAGGGAAGATCATTCCAGCAGAAGAAATAACATGCTCAAAGGCCACAAGGCTTGGAAGAGAGAGAGGGTATTAGAGAATGGGAAAGGCAAGAGGTGAGCTGGTCCCAGGCCAGGTGCCTGAAGATTTCTTACATCATGTGCTTCGTGGGTGTCCCTGAGCTCCCTGCCACAGGGGAGGAGGGGGCCAGGATTTTGACATCAGGAATTGTAGACCTTGGGAAGAACTGATCTGGAGGGTCTTCTAGAAACCATCCTTCAAGGTAGAGACTGGGGCTTAAGAATGAAAGCCACGTGCTCAGTGTATTGCTCAGAAATTCTCTGTCCCTTGTGCCCAGGTTCCTGGGATGTGTGGGTTGAGGCCAAAGGAGACCACGTGGCCTTGTGCAGAGGCCCCCTCAGGTAGCTGGCAAGCTTGACTCCTGTCTTATCCTGACACGGACTTTCGTGTGGCCCTTAAAGTGACTGAACCTTCTGGGCCTCAGTTTCCTTATCCGTCAAAAGTACCAGTAATAGCTGCTTAAATGCGAAGAGCCGTGTACCCTGAGATCTTGTGTGTTCTTGGGTTCTCACAGAATCCCCGTGAGAGGCTGGTCCGCACCAGTTTTCTTGGTGAATAAAAGGGGCATGGGTGGGGGGGAGCTAAGGTTAAGAGAGCGAAGTTAAGAGGCTACGGCCACAGAGACCGAAGGGGAGGGACCTGGCATTCAGAGGTGGGTTCATCTTGCTCCACACTCGGTCCCCAAACTGTGCTTTAGGGAGGCAGTGGGGAGCTCAGAGACAGAACCCTGGACACATACCATGGACTTTGATGTGTAGGTTCTGTGGCTAAAAACATTTGGAAATTGTGAGACAAGCCGCCCTTTTGATTGGCCTCCAGGGGCCTCCATGGTCCTTGGCTCCAAAAGGGAGAGGAAGAGATAGGGAGGGAACATAGGGATGTGTCCTTCCCCACCCAAGCCTCTCTAGTTTCTGATTAAGAAAGCCAGAATCCAGAGAATGGGAGTTGAGACAGTGAGGGCCACCTGTATCCTCTGTGGACGGTGGCCTTGGGGACTCCTCCTGGGGCTGGGGTGGGGTGGGTGAGGGCTTGCTTAAGGGGGCTGTGACCGGAGTGTGCCCTCGCTCCTGGCATCTGGCCACCACTGTGAATGGAGGAGGGGGTACCCTCCAAGAGGACAGGAGGGCAGCCGAGTCCTCTGAGCTCATCTCAGTGTCTCAGGCTGGTGAACAAAGCACCGAAGGGTGCATTCTCCGGTGTGACCTTGGGTGAAGCCCTGCTTCCCACTTCTCTAGACCTGGGCTTCTTCACTGGTGCCAGGAATGGCCCAAGGTGGAGGGTCAGGAAGTGCCTTTTTATTTTTTGGCCCTGAAAGCAGTGGGTGGAGTGTCTGATGCTGAGGATGGACACTGTCCTGGGGCCAGGGGTATAACGAGGCCCCTCTTCCACCCCCAGAGGCAGGGGGGCAGCGGCACCGAAGGGGCCCCTTCCCATGCTGCCTGGTCCCCTTCTTGCCTTCAGGGGGAGGGTTGCAATTGAGCCAGAAGACCACTGCCCCCGTCCTGTTCTGTGTTGAACGTGGGAGTGTGGCCTAGTAGTTTAGGGCCCCGGGCGGCATGAAGGAGCTGGACTGCTGCCTGCCCGGGACCGCCAGAGGTGAAGACCACCTGGGGGTCAGCCCCCAGTTTTCAGCGACTCCAGCTTCTGCATAGGACTCGGGAGGGAGGCAGAGGGTCTGGGAAATGTGACCCAGGCTTCCCCAGACACCACCCGGGGACTGCTGCACTGATTTGGGTGCAAGCAGCATGTAGACTTAAGTGCTGTCCCCGAGAGCGGCAAGTCCATCAGTGCCCCTTCCTCTAAAACCCCGGGACTACATGGAGCCCCTCTGCTTTTCCCCACTGCCACCAGTCAACCCTGGCACGTCCCTGTCTGTCTGCTTTCTGTCATTACTTCTGAGCCAGCCTGCCTTGGAAGGAAAAGAGGCTTCAGAGCCAGTGTTCTAGAAAATGCTCTTGGGTCTGGGTTGTCAATTCAGGTGCCCCAAGCACAGGTCATAGGCTGCATTCTTAGACACCGAGAGCCTGGGTTGGTTGAGGGTTATGGGTGATCCTCCCAGTGAGCTGGCCAGTGGCCTCTGGGAAACTGAGTGTTAGTTGACGATCAGGCTTCCCTCGAGAAGCTGGGGAAGGTTCTAGAATCCTGGACTTTCTTAGGCTCTGAGTGGGAGCAAGAGCCTTTGCTCTCTATGGACTGAAAAGAGGTTTTGACCCTTGAGCATGGGGTTCTATGGCCCAAGAGACCACTCACTCGGCCTGCTCCGAGGGCCCACGGGGACTGAGAGCATGACCCTCTCAGGTACTGCCCCCGGGTGGGAGCCACCGGACGATCCAGACACGGGCTCTGAGTGTTCGCATCCGGAGGTCTCCCCGTCTCCACGCTTCGTGGCAGCGAAGACCCAGACGAACCAGTCGGGGAAAAAGGCTCCGGCCTCCGTGGTCCGATGCGCCACCCTCTTACACCGCACCCCTCCAGCCACCCAAACCCAGACGTTCCGCACTCCAAACTCGGGATCTCCGGCAAGCAAGGCGACCGCAGGTACCGATGGCCTATGTTATGCTCACACTTCACCACTCCCCACCCCGCTCCCACCTGCCACAGCTGTGCCTGGGGTCCCTGTTCCCTTACAAGAGCGAGTGGAGGTCCCGTGGCCCTCTGGGACAGATCTGGGTGCCTCTCACTGTGCCTCCACCGTGGCAAGCCACGTAGCCTCTCTGAGCCTAGGTTTTCGTACCCTAAATCAGAGGGTTTGTGCTTGATGGTTTGCAAACTTTTTTTTTTTTTTTTTTTTTTAAAGCAGGAGAGTATTTTTTTCCCAAGTCATGGCCTAAGGAATTAAAAAATTTTTTTAAATTAACTGCCAACATTTGAGCATCAGGAGATTTTCTGTAAGACGTTTAATTTCTTGCTGACGTTGAAAAATCGTATCTGACAGTGGTGGGCCCACTTTCCTGGAAGGTAGCAGTTGGCTTGGGGCTGAGCCACGGCGGCCCCCTTGAATAGAGCACATACTGCCCAGTATTCCGTGGTCCTCACCACTCCCTCCTGCCTCCCCAACACAGTGGCCACGTGGCAGGTGTCATGTCTCATTGTGATCACGCTGTTGTCTGTCTTGCATCCAGTCCCGTTCATCCATTTCCATCACCTGCCTGGACCTTCTTGGCATGAGTTTGCATCCCCCATCTTCCTGAAAAACCCAATCTAAAAACACATTTCTAGAAAGAGCTGTTCCCCATGAAGCAGAGCTCTGTTCTCTTAGCCTCCCCCTGCCTGGTACAACCTGTGAAGCCCCTCCCCTAGCCCAGCAGGAAAGCAGTGGGCGCCAGCTCCAGTGTGTTCTGAGTTCGTGCAGGAAGGGGCTGTGGCTGCAGGAGGGTATCAGGCCGTGAAAGGTACTCAGCAGCCCCGCGCCCCGGAAAACTGATGAGACACACCCTGCGACAGCCCCGATGCTGAGTAGCGGCTGTCAGGAATCCTCATTCATATCTGGGTGGACTGAGCCTTGGGCTGCCTGCCGCCGGGGTGTGGGGTAAAGAAAGAGTCATGACGTTGTCCTTGGACTGTGGGCCTTTCCTTGCCTTCAGGAGGCCCAAAGCCATCAGAGAAATACATAAGCGTTCAAACTCAGACCTGAGACCTGAGTTAAGTGAACCAGTAGATTGGACCAACCACATAGCCATGAGATGGTTGTGTTTACCTTTACTCTGTGGTTCGGGAGGCTAATTTGGGGCAAAGGTTTGGTTCTCTTTTTTTTTTTTTCTTAAGACATTTATTTATTTGAGAGAGAGAGAAACAGCACGAGAGGGGAGAGGGTCGGAGGGAAAAGCAGGCTCCCCGCTGAGCTGGGAGCCCGACGCGGGACTCGATCCCGGGACTCCAGGATCATGACCTGAGCCAGAGGCAGAGGCTTAACCAACTGAGCCACCCAGGTGCCCCAAAGATTTGGTTCTTAAAAATGTTTGAGGATAAGTTTATTGTGCTTAGGTCTTCCAAAAGAGGAGTAAGTGGTCAGTCAACCTTGAAGGTAATGATTTTTCAGGTACTGCGCTGAGAAAAGCCAATAGCAGTTGTATTTTTGCAACAGTAGTCATAAATTGGTTGGAGACAGACTGGTTATTGTGGGCTCTTTGATGGTGGATATTGGCTCAACTAAAGAAGGGGATCCTGGCTTTCACATCTTGCTTTTACTCTTGACCTTGTGGCTGGGAGCTTGTACATTGACCGTTTTGTGCAGAAAACCGCCTGCAAGGGCCGTGTGGTCTGTGGCGGCCCTCGGAGCTCCGCGCATCCAGCGAGCTATGGGACGTGCCTCTGGCTGCCGCCGTGTGGCCTGGAAGGCTTGTGGGGCTCACAGGGAGGAGGACAGCAGGGGGTGAGCAGGGCCTTACCCGTCAGAGCCAGAAGTTGTCCTTGCCCCCGTCCCGCTAGCAGGCCGTGCTCCGTGGGTACGAGCCTGCTTGCACACGGCACCCCTCACCCCCTTGGTTTTCGGCCCGAGGTGTTGATGCCTTGGAGAGCTGTTCTGAATGTGCACCGTCAGCTGAGCAACAGGGGACTAATGGTAGGGGTCTGTAAGCTCCGTGCTGCATACTGAGATGTTGGTTAGGCTGCATGGAACACCACAGACGGGTAAGCGTTGAAGGAACGCACAGGGATTAAGATGGAGAAAGGAATCACTTCCCTACCCCAGACCTTTTTCAAGAGACTGCGTCTGCCCCAGGAACGAACTCTCCTTACTTTGCCATCCGATGGGTTAGGAGTACACCCACCTCCAGAACTGGGCAACCTCACTTCCCTGTCTTTTTGCCTGTAGAGTGGGGATGACAGTGTGGATCTCAGAGCTCTATCGGGAGGACTGGGGGCGACCATGGGTGTAAGGTGTGTGACCATGCCCGGTGCATAGTAGGTGCTCCGTAAATGAGAGCCCACCCCAGATGAAGAATTGAGGGGCTCTCTGTAAATCGGCAAAGAGAGCCCCTTCAACTCTTCGTGAGGTGGGCCAATGTGTAACCGTCAGCCCAGGTGTTTCCATAGACACATTTTGAAGAGCGGGTCTTGCGATGTTATCAACGGCCTCGGCGTCGGGAGGCGTCATTGGGGTCGGGAGCCTGGGCTTAGAGCAGGGCCTGTAGGAGCCACCTGCGGCTTCTTGCCCCGTTGCCCCATCCTCGTTTCCCTGTTGCCCCATCCTTGTTTCCCCGTTGCCCCATCCTCGTTTGGAATCCTGGCCCCCACGGTCTGAGCACTTGCCCTTCTGACGTAGGGTGGGCTGGGTGACGGTGGCATTTCCCAAAGTGGGTTCCGGGCAATCACCAATTTTGAGGGATACTAAGGAATTTTTAAAGTGGGCTTCGGTGGCTAAATATATTTGGGAAGGCTGGGTCACACAAGCGAAATGGGTCTCTTTCGGGTTGAGCTTCTCAGAGCCTTTGATGTCCTTGTGAGAGTTGTCTGCCCTTACAAGGGACTGGGTCAGCTGCTCATCCCCATTGCACTTGCTCTCAGAAGACTTTATCTACTAGAGCGGCCCACAGCCCTGTTGTGCCAAGAGCAAAGCTGCCTTCAAGCGCCTATATTCTGTCTCAGAACCTTCTGCAGGTGGGGGTGGGGGTCGGAACTAAACCGGTCAGTTTCCTCCTGGTCGGACCCCATCTCTTCGCTCCAGGTTTCCAGTTAGCGCCAGGAAGGTGCCACCTCCAGGTGGAGATGCCCCAGAATCCCTTAAGGAGCCA
Organism: Neomonachus schauinslandi; assembly: GCF_002201575.2. Lineage (NCBI taxonomy): Eukaryota > Metazoa > Chordata > Mammalia > Carnivora > Phocidae > Neomonachus > Neomonachus schauinslandi. The sequence goes on from NC_058415.1 coordinate 74,094,823, forward strand.
GTCCCTTCCCCCCAGATGAACTCTGAGCAGACTTCATCTGGTCTTTGGGCTCCCAGGGTGTGGGGCTGCCCCAGTTCTGCCAGTCACACTGTCTCTCCCAGGATGCCCTCCCTGCCACCTAGGGAGCACTCGGCTTGTGGCGCTGGAATCCGCTGTCTGGCCCTCCTGTTCCGCCAGGGCCACCAGCAGGAAGTAGTCTGTCACCCTCCCTGCTCCTTGGTGGGGCCTGTGGCGGCAGATTCTGGCCGAGGAAGTAGTGGGTGGCAGGTCCAGATGACTTAGTGTCACAAATGTGGCTCCTTAGGAGCCAAAGATGGGAGACCCAGGCCCATTTGCCATCGCCCACTCAGCTGGGTTTCATCTGGGCATTCAGGTCACACACGCGTGCCCTTGTGTCTGGCCCTCCACCCACGCTGGGCACTGTGCGGGCGATCTCTTGGGGCCCTGACGAGGTATCAGGCAAGTCGGGTGAGCCCGAGGAGCTGGGGGTCTGGTTTGGGGTCTAGAGCCCTTCGCACTGCAGGTTCCCCAGCATAAAGCCCTGGACGCTCCCAGCCCCCGGACGGGGCAGTTCCGGGGTACCCTGGCCTCAGAGTCCCCTGTGGCATGCCCTTCCCCTGGGCCCTTGTAGTGCTAACCAGTCACCAGTGTTTTCTTGCTCTCTCCTGTCGCCACCCAGCAGAAAGCGCTTTCAGTCGGAGAGTAGAAGGCAAAGCACAAAACCACTTTGAGGAGACAAATAGCAGTTCCCAAAACTCCAGCGGTGAGTGTGCCCTGTGACAACCATCCTGTGCTGTGGCCTCCACGCACTCCTTCCCGTGGTGGCGGCAGGTGCTCTGGGCTGGGCTCTTCTTGGAACATGATGGTGTTCCTGGGAGGACACGGCGGGCAGGGAATTAGGGAGGGGGCCAGGGCCAGGCAGAAATGGGAAGGGTGTTTTCTTCCAGGGACCTGTGTCTGGGCCTCAGGGGCATCTCAGGGACCGCTGCTCTTGTCTCTTCCCTGTCCCCGTGGAGAGAGGAACTCGACCTCCCCATAACCTGCAGCATTGACTCGGTTGGCCCCTGGGGGGGGGGGGGGGTCGGGGTGGAGGGGAGTAAGAGAGCTCGTGCTAGGTGTTTAGAGTAAACGTTGCAGCCAGTTTCTTTCCAGGACAGGCAAAGTGGGTGTTGTAGAGAGAACTATAGCGTAAGAGCCAGAGACCCCAAGCCCTGGCCCCACTTTGGACCAGAGGCCGTCCAAAGGTCCTCTTCGGGTTGGCCGCGGTGACCGGTGGTGTTTTGGCGCCCCCTGGCGGCTGTCCTAGCGCACCTTGAAGCCGGGCCGCGAAGGCCTCTCCCGGGACCAACCTCAGCTAGCCTAGCCGGGCCCTGGGGGCCTGTCTGAAAGAGGCCCCGCAAGCCGGTCTGCACAGGGGCAACCAGGGCAGGATGGGAAGAAGTTCTGATACTTGGGTTACGGTAAGGTAGGGTACCTCCTCGCTTTCTTGTGCAGCTGCAGCCGAGCTCAGCAGACGAGGTGCTGGCCGCCACCCAGGCACAGACGGGGGTCCATCAGTCAGGGTCTTCATGACACAGCCAGGAGCACGGACTCGGCCGTGGAGGCTTCTGCCCAGTACGCTGAGCTCCGGCTCTGGTCCCTAGCCGAAGCGTGAGCCCCGGCTGCAGCGCCTGCGTGCTGGGGACTGGGGCCAGCCTTGCGTTCTCCTGCGCGGGGAAGCGGGGCTCCCGCACACGTCCCTGTGGTGGTGGGCAGTCAGCGAGGCCCATGGAGGTGACACACTCCCGTGCGGGCTGTTGTGGCGGTGGCGGAGGTTTTAAGGAAGCCAAGTGATACGTGGAGTGCCCCGAGGGGGGGGGGGGGGGGGGGGGGGGGGGGGGGGGGGGGGGCGGCTGGGAATGTCAGCGTAGCCCCGGGAACCGTAGAGCGCGTGCGGCTTTTCCAAACGGCTCACCCTTTTGAGAAATGTAACCCAGCCTCCCCGAGGCAGCACTAAGAGCGATGGGGTGACTTGCCCAAGGCCACACAGGAGGCACCCCCTCCCGGGGAGCCTTCGCCTCAGCAGCCAGGCCGTGTCTCCCCCCCCGCCTCTGGGTCCTGCAGAGCTGCCCCTCGGACTGGGGGACTGGGGAGGACGGTGTGAAGTGCTGGCAGCCACCATTTATTGAGCGCTTACTGCGTGCCTGGCCTGTGTTCAGAGCTGTACGTGTCTCACCTGTTTTCATCCTCACCACAGCCCCGGGGCGGGGGTGGGCTGTCAGTGTTATTGTTAACCCCATTTTCTGGATGAGGAAACTGAGGCCCAGGAGAGGTCAGTCATGGGTCCAGGTCCCCAGCCTGTAAGGGATGGGGCCAGGACCCCGGGCCCAGTCCCTCTGGTCCTCCCCTGCTGCCTTCTGCCTTTGAGGCTCACTCGACAACGCCAGTGAGCAGAATCCCTCCCCGAGGCTGCTCTGGCGTCCGGCGCCAGGATCTAGAAGCAGCCCCCAGCTCCCTCTCCTGAAGCGGCAGCCACACGTGGACATTTCCTCATTAGAGCTCTGTGGGCTCACTCTGAGAGCTGAGGGTGTCCTGGAGGCATGGCCCTGGCTGACTTTGCCCTGCCTGGTGCTCCGGCACCAGCCCAGAATGTGAGCCTGGCTCTCAGATCCTCCTCGAGCCCCGATGGCTCACTGCTTCTTCCTGAGGACGGAAGTAATGACAATCATCTCAGAACAGCAGATCGGGAAGAGACTTAGCTAAACTGTTTCTCTTTTGCAGAAACTGCAAGTCCCCTGATTTCCAATCCTTTCCCTCTCCTACAGAGTAAGTGACGGTCCCATGGGGGGCTGGAGAGGGCAAGGCAGGGCAGGGAGTGAACTCAGCCGGCCACCTGCTCAGGACCTCCCCAGAGCGCCTGCCCTTGGGCACCCCCTAGGCAGACCTGGCAGGCAGACCTGGCAGCCAGCCGAGGCAGGAGGAGGGCCTGGCCCCAGGTGGGAGGGGGAGTCCGGACAGGGGACGGGGCAGAGCCCTGACCACAGGCAGCCTGCCTCCGCCCTCCCCGGCCCTGGCAGGAACCCAGGCCTTCCCGTTGCTACTCGCGGGGGCAGCCTCAGGACACACCTCCTCCAGGCCCATCTCAACCGCCCTTTGCGTCTCTTCGTTACTCCTCTTTGGCCCCCTTCTTTCCTCTTCCTTCCGCTTTTCCCCGTGCCGGGCACTGGCTTGAGTGCTGGGGACACAGAGGTGGAAGGTCCACCTGCGCACGCGGCCCCATCCCGCCCGCTCTGTCTTCCCTGTCCTCACCTGTCCTGTGTCCTCTCGCCTTTCTACGGCCTTCTCTACTTTCTACCCTTCTCTCTAGTTTATTTCCCGCTCCCTTTACCGTGCTCTGTACTCTTCACCTGGTTTTCGTTTCGTTCCATACACTCATGTAGCTGTTTCCTCGGCGCGGATGTCTGCGGAGCATGTGGGACGTGGCCCTGCCCCAGAAGAGCACCTGGTCCGTCAGTGTTGCCCCCCTCCCCTCCCCAGTGCCCAGAACAGTGCCTGGCACACAGTAAGCACTCAATAAATGTCTGCTTGATTGAATCAGACGGCCTCTTTATCTGCAGGTCTTCCTCCCTCCCCCCAAGCTTCTCCCTCAGCAGTTAGTGACAGGGGCGGACAGGCTGGGCCCAGAGCCCCAAGCGCAGAGCCCCAGCCAGCTCCCGGGCATCCGGGGTCGTTCTGACCCTAACACAGCTACCTCGTTTCTCCCCCTCCCGCCCCAGAACCGTACACCTGCGGCGCCTGTGGGATCCAGTTCCAGTTCTACAACAATCTGCTGGAGCACATGCAGTCCCACGCAGGTAAGGGAGCCTGCCCGGAGGCCACGCTTTCTCAGGAAATGGGCACAGGGCCTGGGACCTGTCCTCAGGGAGCCCTGCGGCCGCCCAGGGCAGGTCTGTGCTGAGGAGGGTGGTGGGAGCACCGTTAGAGGGACGAGCTGAAGAAGGCTTCCTGAAGGTTGTGGCTCTGGCGCTGAGCCTGAAGGCCCCATGGTAGCTGACCAGGAAGGATGTCGAGGGGGCAAGGGAGTGTGGTTTGAGATCTCGGTGAGCTGAGGCAGGGCTGGGAGGGGCGAGGCATCCTCCCAGGGCAGCCTGGGCCCAAGCCCCGTCTCCGAGCAGGTACGTTCGCTGTAACACCGTCCCAAACGTGACAGCAGCGGTCCTCAAACTGGAGCGTGCCCCAGGCCCCACCCTGACACCGGGGTCTGTAGGCCTGAGGCAAGTCCCCGGTGACCAGCTGCCTGCCGGCTGGTGGCTTACTACCTAGGTGACCTTTCTATCAGCTCTTCTGCCACCTTCCAGGCTTGTAGTATTAGCATCCTCCTCTCAACCGTCCTGCCTTCGGAGCCATGCCTCCCGTTTTTAGGGTTTTTTCACAGTAGCACCCCACTTCTGGTCCAGTTTCTGTTTCAGTCAGGCAGACACTACGTGCGATGGCAGATAAACCCCAAATTCTCTAGTGGTTTGACGTAATCACTTCTGCGGTCACAGCACAGCTTAATGCAGGTGGCCGGGCTGGCTGGCCCTGAGCACGGTGACCGAAGCTCCGTCCTCCCCTTTGGCTCCTCCGAGCTTCCCTCTCTGGGACTGGGCGGCGGGGAGAGAAACACACTTCCTCCTTCACCACTTTGGATCACAAGTGACACGTGACCTGTGTGCCCACATTCCAGGGGTGGGAGCACGCCCAGCGCCACTGTCCAGGGACAGCCTGACACACTGCCAAGAGAAACGGGAACCTGGGGGTTCAGCTAGCGGTCCTTGCCGCCCCTCCGAGGCCTCCTTGGGGCCTGGGGCGGGGGGCATTGGAAGTGGTGGGAGGAAAGTGCCTGACGGGCAGGGCGGTGCAGGAACGGTGGTCTGTGATGGCGACTGTTGCTGCTCGTGCCCCTCTTAGGGCAGGTGTGACCCGCCCTAGCGCAGGGCTAGACTCTCATTTAGGCGGGCGGCTGTTCTGTTCTGCGAGCGGGACCCCTCTTCGTTCATTGTGTCCGTCTGGTCCTTTGCACGCAGTCATTGGGTGGGCGCTGTCCTCTGGGCGCTCAGTCACGTGCTCTTTGGTGGGGGGAGCTATTATTTCTAATGAACTCATTAAAATCAGAGCTGAGCCAGATTGGCAGCCGAGGCGTGTGAGCTCCAAGTTCTGGTGTGCCTCCAGGCCACGTGACCCGGGCAGGAAACGTACGTGTGTGTGTGTGTGTGTGTGTGTGTGTGTCTGTCTGTCTGTCTGTCTGTCTGTCTCTCTGTCTCTCTGTCTCTCTCTCTGTCTCTCTCTCTCTCTCTCTCTCTCTCTCTCGTATCCGTCCGTCCGTGTCCTCTCCCCCCCCCCCCGCCTCCTTCTCCATCTCAAAAACCTGTGCTCTCCGGCTGCCCTCCTGCTAAAGTCTTCACGTGCCTCACGCCTCCTGCTTGCCTTGGCTGGCAACTGGCCCTCACCACGGAAGGCCTCGGATGCCCGCTGAAGGCGTTCAGACTGGACCCTGTGGGAACCAGTGACAGGCACACCTCTTGGACCTGAACCTCCCATACTCCAGCTCTGCTGACTCCGCCTCCTCTGGAACCCGGACCCTCCACCTGCCCCCCTGCTGGCTTCTGGCTGCTGAGGCTAATTAGGGAAGACTCTGTCTGGGTGCCTGTGCTTCCCCATCCCTCAGGCAGTTGGGTGGAGGCCATTAAAATGCAAATCAAGGCTGGGCCGGTGGTGGCCCCATGGCTCCCAAGCCTCCCGACTTGTTTTCTAGGGAGAGCTTTGGGCCTCTTTGTTCTGGTCCACTGCTGGCAGAGAATGCCTTGCGGGCAATCCAGTGCAAAGCCAGCCTGAATCCCAGCCAGGCTGAGTCAGGATTAAAGGATTGACTCCGTAGAGAAAAATTAAGCGTCATGATCTGTGCAGTTCACAGTGTCGCTGATAAGGGGGATCAGCCTTGAATAACACCAATCTCATTAAGAGGCTGCTGAATGGCACAAGGTAATTCCCCCTAATAAACTTCTTTTCTGTGCTGTAGGAAAATTTGTCTTGCCCCTGGTGACAGTTCCAGGGTATGTTTTGGCAGTAATAATACCGGAGATCGCTAACATTTAGTGAGCAATTACTACGGGTCAGACGAGGCTATGTCGTTAGATCTCCTGAACAAGCTGACGTTCTCATCCCTATTACATAGATGAAGAAACCGAGGGTCACAGAACATAATCACTGGCCCAAAGTTGCAGAGCTTGTAAAAAATACCTAACATCATTTGAGCTCTCGCACGGTGCCAGGCCTTCCCTTGGAGCAGCTCACTTCTCTGGGCCTCAAGCTTCGCATCTGTGAAGTGGGCCGGTCATTGCTCTCACAGGCTGGGTGAAGGGTCTGGATATGTCACAAATTGAGGGTCGTAGTACAGTCAGTCTCAGATACTGAGCAACAGGTACCTCTTTTCCAGTCCTCTATCCGAACAGCTGCTTTCTCCTTCCTGCAGTGGTCCCTCCCCAGGAGATAGCCTTGACTCCCAACTTTGCATCCGGCCCTTTGCAGATGTGGCTGGACATGTTCATTTCTGGTACTTAGGGGATAGCCACACTGAATAAACTTTATTTTCAGCTCAAGGTATAAATCAAGCCTTTTCACAGGGCATTTACCAAGTACCTCACCCATGTCGGGAGCGGTATCAGTGGGATCTGGAGAAAAAAGTCGTTTGAGTCAACTGATAGTAGACATTGTTCCCCACTGCTAGGTTGAGTCCTCTCCATTCCAGGTCCTGCAGAAAGGCAGAGGATGAGGGAATCACCCTGGCAGCTCGCCCCACCCTAGCATTTTGGTTAAGGAGGGGAAACTGAGGCCCAGAAAGTTGAACGGCTAGCTTAAGCTCATACCCCACAACCAGGGCAGAGCTGGGTTTGAGCCCCGGGCCTTCAAACCCCTGTACACTGGTGGAGAAAGTTGGTAAGAATGGCTGCTGGTTTCCATTTTAGGAACGTGTGTTTCCCCATTTTAAATGTACTATCTGCTCATTAAAAGAGATCGGGAACTTGCAGAGAAGTTAGGAAATGAAGCATCAGCCATGATCTCACTACTCAGAGCTAATCACTGTTGTTACTCTTTGAATGGGCTTCTTTTCATTCATTTTTTTAAAATTGGACTTACGAAGATAGAATTTTACGTACATGGAGTCCGCTAATTTGAAGAGTGCATTCTGACCATTTTGACAACTGAGAGTCATCTGATCAACATCGCAGTCAAGATGTGTAACATGACCATCCACCCCAAAAGTTCTCTCCTGCCTCTTAGTGGCCAGTCCCCTCCCCGAGCCCAGCCCTGGCAACCACTCTCTGCTTCATTTTGCTCTAGTTTTGCTTTTACTGGAATTTTATATAAATGGAATTACATGGCATTTAATTTTTTGTGTCTGGCTTCTCTCACTTAGCATACTTTCGAGATGAATCCATGTTCTGTGTTATCAGTAACTACTATCGCTACTTTTTATTTCTGAGTAGTACACCGTTGTTTGGATATGCCACAATTTGTTTATCTTGTGACCAGTTGATAGGCATTTAAGTTATCTCCAATTTGGGGCTATTATGGGAACACACCTGCTGTGAACGTTCAAGTACACGTTTTTGTGTGGACATATGTTTTTAACTCTATACGGGGTGTACACCTGGGAGTGGAAATTCTGGGTTACATGATAACTCATGTTTAATTGGGAATTACCAGATTGTTTTCCATTCCCACGAACAGTGTATGAGGGGTGTGATTTCATAGCAAAGTACTTGCTATGATTTGACTTTTTGTTTTAGCCATCCCAGTATGTGCGAAGTGGCATTTCATTATGATTTTCATTTGCATATTCCTGATGACTAATAACATCGAAGATGTTGTCTTGTGCTTAGTGGCCATTTGAATATCTCCTTTGGAGAAATGTCTGTTCAGATCCTTTGCCCATTTTTAATTTTTTTTTGTCTTTTTATTGTTGAATTGTAAGTATTCTTTACATATTCTAGGTAGAAAGACCTCTATAGATACATGACTTGCAAATATTTTCTCCCATATTGTGGGTTGTCTTTTTACTTTCTTGATGCTGGCCTTTGAAGCACAGAAGTTTTAAATTTTGGTGAAGTCCATTTATTTTTTTCTTTCATCATGTGTGCTATTGGTGTCTTATCTAAGAAACCAGTTTTAGCTTTTACTTTTATGACTATATTCCGAGTTAATTTTTGTATGAGTTATCAAGGGAGGGGTCCTGCTTTATTCTTTGCATGCAGCTGTCCAGTTTTCCCACCACCAGGTTTTGAATAGATTATCCTTTCGCCCGTTAAATTGTCCTTGCATCCTTGTCAAAAATCAACTGGCCGTAAGTGTGAGGGTTTATTTCTGAAATCTGAATTCTGTTCCATTAATCTGTATGTCCTCGTGCTAGTACCACACTAACTTGATTAATATGTGGCTTTGCAGTAGTTTTTTTTTTTTTTTTTTTTTAAGATTTTATTTATTTTTTAGAGAGCGAGTGAGAGAGAAACAGCATGAGAGGGGAGAGGGTCAGAGGGAGAAGCAGGCTCCCCGCTGAGCCGGGAGCCGGATGTGGGACTCAATCCCAGGACCCTGGGATCATGACCTGAGCCGAAGGCAGACGCTTAACCATCTGAGCCACCCAGGCGCCCTGCAGTAGTTTTGAAATCAGGAAGTGTGAGACTTCCAACTTTGTTCTTTTTGAAGATCGTCTTGGCTATTTTGCATCTCTTGCATTTCCACATGAATTTTAGGCTCAGCTTGTCAATTTCTGTTAAAAAGCCAGCAAGAATTTTGATAGGGATCGTGTTGAATCTAGGTTAATTTGGGGAGTATTGCCATTTTGACAATATTAAATCCTCCAGTCTATGAACATAGAATGTCTTTCCATTTATTGAAGTCATCTTTGAGTTCTTTCAACCATGTTTTTAGTTTTCAGTGTACAAATCTTGCACTTCATTTGTAAATTTATTCCGAACTATTTTATTCTTTTGGATGCTATTATAAAATGGAATTACTTTCTTAATTTAATTTTGGGGTGTTCATTTGTTAGTATAAAGAAATACAGTCGATTTCTTTTTCATATATGTTGATCTTGTTTCCTACAACCTTGCTAAACTTACTTACCAGTTCTAAGAGTTTTGTGTGTGCGCACGGATTCCGTAAGATTGTTTATGTACACAACCATGTCATCTGCAAATAGAGATCATTTTACTTTTTCCATTCCAATCTGGATGATTTTTGAAATTATTATTTTTTCCTCCTTGCCCTGGCTAGAATCGCTAATACACATTGAATAAAAGAGATGAGAATGGATATTCTTGTCTTGTTCCTGATCTTAGGGGGAAAGCTTTCAGGATTTAACCATTAAGTGTGATGTTTGCAGTGGGTTTTTCATAGATGCCCTTTGTCAGGTTGAAAAAGGTCCCTTCAGTTCCTGGTTTGCTGATTGTTTTTATCATGAAAAGGTATTAGATTTTGTCACATGCCTTTTCTGCATCTATTGGGATCATGTGGTTTTTGTTTTTTGTTTGATTAATACGTTATATTTGTATGTTGAACCAACTTTGTATTCTTGGAGTAAATCCCACTTGTTATAGCTGGATTTGGCTGCTCTGTTTTATTGAAGATGTTTGTGTCTAGTCCTAAGAGATAGCGGCCTGTGGCTTCTTTTCTTGTAATTTCTTTGTCTGATTTGGGTATCAGAATAATGTTCACCTTGTGAAATAAATTGTGAAATGGTCCCTCCTCTTCTGTTTTTGGGAAGAATTTGTGAAGAGTTCCTTCAACATATGATTAGAATTCACTAATGAAGCTATCGGAATCTGGACTTTGCTTTTTTTTCTTTTAGTGGAAAATATTTTGAACACTAATTCAATCTTCTATAGGTCTGTTCAGATTTTCTATTTCTCAAATTGGTTTTTGGTAGTTTATGTTTTTCTAAGAATTTATTTCATCCAGGTTATGTGAGTTGTTGGAATACTATTGTTCATAGTATTTGCTTAAAATCTTTTTGGTTTCTATCAAGTCAGCAGACTTAAGTTTTTTTTAGATTTCCTTTATCAGGTCCAGGAAGTTTCCTTCTCTTCCTAGTTTGTCATGAGTGGCTATTGAATTTTGTCACATATTTTAAAAGACTTATTTATTTTTAGAGAGAGCGAGAGCACGTGGGGTGGGGGGGTAAGGGGAGAGAATCTCAAGCAGGCTCCCCACCAAGCACAGAGTCAATCCCATGACCCTGAGATCATGACCCTAGCCGAAATCGAGTCGGACACCAAACTGAGCCTCCCAGGCACCTCTGAATTTTCTCACATTTTAATGTGTACTTATATTCATAGAGATCATTTTTCTTCTTATTTTCTCTTAGTATAGGGAATTGCACTGATTGGATTTCTGTTTTTAACCTCAACTTACATCTCTGGGGTAAATTCCACCTAATGACAATGTATTATTTTTTTAATATATTGCTGTATTTAGTTTAATATTTGGTTAAGGATGTTTATGTTTATGAGGAATATGGGTTTGTAGTTTCTTCTCCTGCAGTGTTTTTCTCTAGTTTTGGATCAGAGTAATGCCAGCCTCATAAAATGAGAGATGTTCTTCCCTCATCTATTTTCTGGAGTAATTTGTGTAGAATTTGTATTACTTCTTCCTTAAATATTTGATCACATTCTCCAGTGAACCCATATGGGATTTTTCTTTGTGATTGGTTATTTAACTATGAACGCAATTTCTGTAATAGATACGGGACTATTTCAGGTTATCTGTTTCTTCTGGAGTGGACTTTGGTACTTTGTATGTTTTAGGGTATTTGTTTGCCTCACTTGTATCATTTTTAATCCCTCTTGTATCTGTAGCATATGTAGTGATGTCACTTTCTGTCATTCCTGATACTGATAATTGGTGTCCTTTTTCTTTTTTTAATCTTTTTGGCCAAAGGTTTATCATTTTTCTTCATTTCTACAAAGAATCAGCTTTTAGTTTCATTATTTTTCTCTATTGTATTTATTTTCTTTATTCATTCTGCTTTTAGCTATCTGAATTCCTTTCGTCTTTAGAATCAATTTACTCTTCCTCTTTAGATCTTTCTACTGGTGGAAGCTTATAACACTGATTTTAAACCTTTATTCTTTTGTAATGTAATTATTTAATGCTATAAATATGCCCCGCTTTAGATGGATCCCACAAATTCTGAAAGGTTATGTTTTAATGTTAAGTTTAAACCATTTTCTAATTTCCCTTATTATATTTTTTGTTCCATGTGGTTTTAGAAGTGTGATGTTTATTATTCAAATAGTTGCAATTTTTCCAAAGACCTATTTCTTACTGATTTCTAATTTTTCATTCAGTTATGGTCAGAGACCACTTATGTAATTTCACTATATTTCTGCCTACCTCCTTTCTTGGGAACCCAATTATATGTGTATTAGGCTGCTTGATCTTGTCCACTCTCTCTTCATTTATGTTCAGTCCTTTTCTTTCATTTCTAACTAACAGTTACTCAGAGAAGAGAGTTGAAATCCCCAGTTATAATTGTGGGTTTGTCTACTTCTTGTTTCAGGTTTTGCTTCATGCGTTTGGATATATACACGTTTAGGATTATTATGTTATTCTTGGTATTTTGACCCTGTTGTCATGGTGTAGGGTCTCTTGTTATCCCTGGTAATATTTCTTGTTCTGAGGTCTATTTTTTCTGTAATACCATCACAAAACATCACTAGCTTTCTTCACTACTATTTGTATGGTGTACCTTTATTCCGCCTTTTACCCTGTCTTCATATTTAAATAGGTTCCTTATAGATAACATATAGTAGAGTCTTGCCTTTTTACGAAGTATGACAATCTCTGACTTATATTTGGAATGTGGAGACCATTTATATTTAATGTAATTTTAATATTATTGGGTTTAAGTCTACCATCTTGCTGTTTGTTTCCTAATCATCTCATTTCTTCCTTGTTGCTCTTTCTCTCATTTTTCTGCCTCATTTTGGATTGAGAATTTTTTTATGATTCCATTTTTATTTCCATTGATTCATCAAGCCAACTCTTTTATTATTTTTTTAAAAGATTTTATTTATTTATTAGCATAAGTATGGGGAAGGGCAAGCAGGGGCAGAGAGAGAAGCAGGCTCCCCGCTGGGCAGAGAGCCGGAAGCAGGGCTTGATTCCAGGACCCTGGGATCATGACCTGAGCCGAAGGCAATCACCCAATCAACTGAGCCACCCAGGCGCCCCTCTTTGTGATATTCTTGTCCTACAGTTTACCGTACATATTATTACTACAATTCGTTATTATTTTCTAATGAGAAGTCATTTATCTCTTGAAGAGTATAAAAGTGAGGGAACGTTTTATATATATATATATAATAATATAATATAATGTAATGTAATATAATATATATATATATTTACCTGCATGTGTAGTTTCCAGCACTCTTCATTTCTTTTGTAGATTCAGATTTTTATTTGATGTCGTTTTTGCTAAGACCCAAAGAAATTCCTTTAACATTTCTTACATAAGTGCAGGTCTGACCTTTTTGAAAATTTTTTATCTCAAAAACTTATTTCATCTTTATTTGTGAAAGATACGGCCATTGGATTTAGAATTTTAGGTTGATTAAAAAAAATTTTTTTTTAGGTTGATACTTTCTGTTGATACTTTTGTTCCGTTGCCTCCGGGTCTGTTGTCATACTTACTGTTGTTCATTTGTGCGTTAATTTCTCCCCCTCTCTGGCTCCTTTTAAGAGTTTCTCTTTTCACTGGTTTTCAACAATTTTGTCATGGTGCTGTGCCTTGGTGGTATTTTCTTTATGTTTATTCTGCTTAGAGTCCGTTGAGCTTTTTGAATCTGGACTTACACTTTTAATCCAGTTTGGGAAAATCGTGGCCATTTTTTCAGATTTTTTTTCCTGCCTCACCCCCTTTTCCTGGGACTCCAGTTGTATGTATATGAAATTGTCTGTCTGACAGTGTCCATGCTCTGTTCATTATCTTCAGCCTTTTACCCTTTTCGTTTTTCATGTTGGGTAGTTCTCTTGCGCTTTCTTCACTGATTTTTTTCTTCTGTGGCATCTGATCTTTTACCCCATATAGTGTGTTGTTTCCCTAGACAATTTATTTTTATATCTACAAGTTCCACTTGAGTTGGTTAGTTTTAGTTGTGGGTTTTTCACATCTTCCATTTCCTTCTTGATGGTATTCATGTTTCCCTTCATGTCTTTGAGCACATTTATGGGTGTTTTTATAACCGTTGCTGTAAGTTGCTTATTGGATAATTCCATTATCTCTGTCCTTTGTGGCTCTGTTTCTGTTGATTGGTTTTTCTCCTGATTGATAGGTCATATTTTCCTACTATTTGGAATGCCTGATAACCTTTTTATTGCATAATTGACATTGTGAATTTTTATATTGTTAGGTGCTAGATTTTGAAAAAACATTGAACTTTGTTCTGGTTTACAGTTTAGTTATGGAGGACCACCTCATACTTTGCAGGCTTACTCTTAAGATCTATTACGGCAGAGGGGGGCTCCTGGGTGGCTCAGTCAGTTAAGCCTCTGCCTTTGGCTTAGGTCATGATCTCAGGGTCCTGGGAATTGGGCCCTGCCTTGGGCTCCCTGCTCAACAGGGAGTCTGCTTCTCCCTCTCCCTCTGCTCTCCACCCCCACCCACTTGTTCTCTCTCTCAAATAAATAAAATCTTAAAAAAAAAGTATTAGGGCAGGTCTAGTGCAGTCCTTAATCTATGGTTAATTTTGCCCCATAGTGAAGGGACCCTACCCAATTCCTTATGCATTGTGGCCTCTCTTTTCTGGTTGAGGGAATACAGATTATTTCCTCCCCAGCCCCCCACCCTCCGCTTGCTGCTTTCTAGTGATTCTTTACCCGGTCTTGTGGAATTTGACCCTGTGCTTGGGCAGGTGAGTATTCAGCCGACTTCAGGGAACCCTACTGAAGGTCTCCAGAGCTCTTTTCTTTATGTAACTCCTTTCCCTGTAAATTCTAGCTCCCTTCGGCCTCCCTAAATATTGGCTTCTGCCTCTTCAAATCAACAGGACCACCGGGCTCTGTTCCCCTTCCCTATCCCTGTGCTGCAGCCTGCAAACTGCTTTCGGACCAGCTGGGTCAGTCGTATTACTTACCGCATTTGTCCCCCTTTTTCTGGGGTCAGACCCGGGGTACCTGTCTGAAAGCAGTGGAATCATGATTCACAGTTGCTTCCAACAGGAGAGCAATTCCCGTGGCAGGTCCTGCTTCACGGGTGGAAGTGAAAGTCTCTACCCCC